>NW_027206180.1:3062500-3282500 GCF_024711535.1 Dipodomys merriami
GGGGCGGGGCCGCCCGCGCCCCCGCCCCGGGCCGGTTTAAAAGCCTGGCGCAGAGGCGGGCGGCAGCAGAGCGAGCTGCGGCCGTGGCAGCGGCACGGCTCCCCGCCTCGGAGCATGCGCGAGAGCCGCCCCGGAGCCCCCCGCCGCCCCGCCCGCCCGCGGCGCCCCGCGCCCCGCCGCCAGGTGAGCCGGCCAGCGGGCGAGGAGGCGGGAGGGAGCGGGAGGGAAGAGAAAGGCGGCCGGGGCCGACCTAACCTCCAGGCCCGGCGTGCGGGATCCCTGCCGCCACGCCCCTGGCTCCCGCCGGCCCCACCCAGGCCGACCCCCGCGCGCGGGGATCCCGCAGCGCAGCGTTTTCCCAGCCTCTCTGCCCAAGTCGCCGCGAGCGGGCGGCAATCCCCAGCGTGGCCGGCAGGCGGCGGCCGCGGGCCGGGCGGCCGGGGTCGGGCCGGCTTCCCGGCCCCGTTCCGCCAGCCGCCGCGAGGCGGGAGCTCCCCGGCCGCCTGGAGGGGGGCCCGGCGAGAGAAGCCCATTTTCCAGACGGGGCCACGGAGGCCCCGGGGCGCCGCGCGGACCCGGCGCTCCGCCTGGCCTCGGGGGTCCGGCCGCCCCCCCGGACCTGCCGCGCTGCACCCGGGCGCGCGCTCACTGCCCGTCTCCCCAGCAGCGCACCCCCGGACGCTATGGCCCACCCCTCCGGCAGGCCCCTCGTGTAGGATGGTAGCACACAACCAGGTGGCAGCCGACAATGCAATCTCCACGGCAGCAGAGTCCCGACGGCGGCCCGAGACCTCGTCTTCCTCCCCCTCGTCCTCCTCGGCGCCCGCGGCCCCCGCGCGCCCGCGCCCCTGCCCGGCGGCCCCGGCCCCCGGCCCGGGCGACACGCACTTCCGCACGTTCCGCTCGCACGCCGATTACCGGCGCATCACGCGTGCCAGCGCGCTCCTGGACGCCTGCGGCTTCTACTGGGGGCCCCTGAGCGTGCACGGGGCGCACGAGCGGCTGCGCGCCGAGCCCGTGGGCACCTTCCTGGTGCGCGACAGCCGCCAGCGGAACTGCTTCTTTGCCCTGAGCGTGAAGATGGCCTCGGGCCCCACGAGCATCCGCGTGCACTTCCAGGCCGGCCGCTTCCACCTGGACGGCAGCCGCGAGAGCTTCGACTGCCTGTTCGAGCTGCTGGAGCACTACGTGGCGGCGCCGCGCCGCATGCTGGGGGCCCCGCTGCGCCAGCGCCGCGTGCGGCCGCTGCAGGAGCTGTGCCGCCAGCGCATCGTGGCCACCGTGGGCCGCGAGAACCTGGCGCGCATCCCCCTCAACCCGGTCCTCCGCGACTACCTGAGCTCCTTCCCCTTCCGGATCTGACCGGCCCGCCCGGCGGCCCGCCCTGCACGCAGCATTAACCGGGCGCCTGACCGTTTCGTTATTATTATTATATTATTATTATTATTTGCCTGGAACCACGTGGGTGCCCTCCCCACCCGGGGTGGAGGGAGTGGGTGTGGGGGGGCGAGGCGCTTCCCACTCTCGGCTGGAGACGAGGCCGCAGACCCCTCCCCACTTCTCGGGGGTGCTCCCCCCCTGGTGCTCCCCCTGGGTTCCCCTGGTTGTCCCGGCTTATGTATGGCTGGGGCCAGGACCTGAACTCGCACTCCTACCTCTTCATGTTTACATATACCCAGTATCTTTGCACAAACCAGGGGTGGGGGAGGGTCTCTGGCTTTATTTTTCTGCTGTGCAGAACCCTATTTTATATTTTTTACAGTTTCGGTAATAAACTTTATTATGAAAGGTTTTTTGTTTTTTTAGAACAAGTTTCCAGAGCGTGTGCTTTGCTGAAAGTTGTATGGGGGGGGGGGGGGTCTGTGCAGGCTCAGGGGAGGAGGGCTTCTGCCTGGACCCGGGGCTGGGGGTCAGCTGGCTTCAGAAACTCTTGGTCTAGTTTTGGTGTGTGTCTGGTAAGATGGCGGCCAGAGACTGAGCTCCTGACGCGTGCCAGCCCCTCTGTGCCTCCCCTGCTCCCACTAATCCCAGAGAGAAACAGCCCTGTGGCTTCGGCATGGCTCTGTCCCCACCTTACAGCAGAGAAAACCGAGGGTGGGCCATCGCTCACTCTGTGGTTGTCCAGCCACAGTCTGCTTGAAATGGATGACAGAGAGGAAACTTCTTTGCTTCTAGACCACAGCAACTTCCAGGAAGAGGGTGGGGGCGAGATGGGGGCTGGAGGACTTTTTGGAAGGGGGTGTGGCCGTTCTGAAACTGCATCCTGGAGGCCTGGTCCGCAGGGTCAGGGTCGAGCTTGTTCTGCCTGCTTGCTTCCTGCCCTGTTCCGTCTTGGGTGCTTTTCGGTGAGCACCCAGCTAGGAGCCAGAAAGATACTCTTTGTTCTGGGGTGGCAGTAGGGCCCCGCTGGTGGCCTGGGCCTCCGCTTCTGCCTGGAAAATAGGCAGCTTGCCTGAGCACGGGGACACTGTGCCAGGATGCTGGTGGGGCAGCTCATAGCGCAGGAAGCGCCCAGGACCCTGGGGCTCACGTTCCTCCTGAGGAGCAGTAGCACTCGCTGCCGGATTCTCAGTGAGTGGGTCATTGTCTGGTTTAGGGGGACACAGCAAAGCCCTGCCTCCTGGGACATGGGAGGTAATGGGATGTCCTAATACTTAGTGATGCCTTTCGGATTTGAAAATGGAAAACAGCTGGCCAGCTGGAGTAGCCTGGGCTTGTGCTGGGCATGAGAGTGCTTGGGACCCCATGGGTGGGGATGGCCCGAGGACAGTATCTGCTTGTGGATCACGAGGCCCTGGCCCTATCTTTGTTCTCCACCCCCACCCCCACCCCAGGACAGCACCTGGATTGGAGAGGAAGGTTTGGAGATGAGGTACCAGGGCACCCCCCATCACCACCCCACACAGGATGCATCAGAGGGCTAAGAACCGCTGTGCACCACCAGGAGAGCACCACAACAGTACCAGTCACACTGCCACCAGGCTTAGGTGGCACTTGGCATGGATCTGTGGGCACCTGTGTATAGCCTTCACCCTTTGCCCCCCACCTCCTGAGGCCTCTCTTTGCAGATGAGGCCCCGGGCGGGCCTCCTCTCAACAGGGCAGAACTGGCAGGTAGTTTACAACACGCGTGGGGATTTCCTACTTTGAAAAAAATTTTAAAATCCTATTTTCATTATGCAAGTGCTACACACTAACCCAGGCCTGGTGTCAGAGCGGAGCGGCATAGTCAGGAATGAAGGTCCCTGCAAGCAAGTGCATGGGCGGCTCTTTATGAGTCACTTGAAAGAAAAAAAAATCCATGCTGACCCACAGAAGGGGACCTGAAAGCCCCACAGGGCTATCTATACTCCAGTGCCAGGGCAGGCGACCGGCGCGCGTGTGCATGCCACACCTCGCGGCTTCCTGGTGGGGCAGATTCTCTTATCTCACTCTCAAACCTCAGTTTCATGATTCAGGAGCGCTTATGTCAACTGTAGGCGAATGAAAAGTGAGAGGAGGGCTGAGACTGGCTGGTGTGCCGGAGTCTCTGCCATGAGCTGCGGGACAGGCAGAATGAGAAGGGCTACCTCTCTGCAATGATGAGGCTGATCCTCAAAGCCATCCTTGAGCTGGTAACCCGGGTCCCCATTTTTGTTGGACAGAAGCTGGGCAAAGTCTGTCTGTGGGGAGGTCACAGCTCAAAAGGCTAGCCAGGCCTGGGGCCAGCTCTTTCCCACTCCACACACTCAGTTTCTTAAAGAGTGGACAAGGAGGAAGGACTACAGGAAGCCAGTGAAAGGCAAACTCCGCAGCTCACTGGGGTCCCCAGCCTTGCAAACAGGTAGATCTCCCAGGGAAATGGACAGCCAACCCTTTCTGTGAGGTGCCCAACAAAGCTCACGTTCTCCTAGCGCAGAACGTGGCCTGCAGCAGGGACTCCACACACGTCTGCCTGCAGGCTGAGGCGCTCAAACATTGGTAAGACGGTGGGAAAATCCTGAGTCCCGGGTCCTGGTACCAGGGCCACGCGGTGAACCCCCCCCCACCTCAACAACAAAACCCGCAAACCAGAAGGAACCAGAGAACAGAGGCCTGCGCAGCGCGGGAGGGACGTGCAGGCCCTCGTCTCCCGGAAGCCATGCGCGGGGGCACCCGACAGCAAACAACTACGTATGACCGAAGGAGACAAGAAGGACACAGGGAGTGTGTGACAGTGCCCGGACGAAGCCGCAGAGCCGTGGTGGGACAGGGACTAGGAGGATCCTTCGGGGATGACCCTGAAGCTGTACCTGGAAGGAGGGACACAAGCCCGCCGTGGGGGAGCCTGGGGGACATGCGGGCAGCAGCGTGGTGGAAGGTGCTGGAAAGGCTGAGCGGAGGCGAGAGAGCGCGTGAGGAGTCTGGCGGGCTGCGGTAGGGAGTGTGCACTTGAACTTGGGGGGTGGGGGGTCCGGGGTGGCGACTGGGCAGAGCCTGTGCCTGGCTTTTTGTCGGGAGAGGGCTGGGGGCGGGGCCGCCGTGGCCACGCCCCTCGGCTCCAGCCAATCAGGACAACAGCAAGCGGAGGACGCAGGATGCAGAGCCCGCCCTCCCACGCAGCCGGCCTCCGTCAGGGCAGGCCCCCCCCACTCCGGAAGCGGCGCTTCCCCCCCTGAAGGCGGCGGGGGTGCCGCGGAGCCCGTGGGGGCCTGCGTCCCCGCGAGCCCACCCCCGAGAGCCGGCACCGGGCCCAGGGCGGCACCTGACACACGCCGTGGCGGGCTCGGTGCCCCCAGGCCCCTGCGTCTGCACCCCGCACACGGCCCTCGAAGGCCCACGGCGCCAGCAGGTGGCCTCGGCCCAGGTGTGTGGCCACCGTACTCACCGCACTCCCTCCTGCGTCCGTGCTTTTCGCTGTTCCCCGTCGTCGGTCGTTGTCGCTGGCTGTCCTCGTCCTGGTCGTCGTCGTGTCCGTGCCGGGTGGAGCGAGCCCCAGGCGGCCTCGGAGCACCGCGCCTGCGCACTGCACCAGGCGGGCTCGGAGCACCGCGCCTGCGCACTGCTGCTCTGGCGGCCGCGTGCCACGCGCAGATGACGTCACCGCGCAGCCGACCTCGGCTCAGCTGTGCTCGCCGGCGCCCGGCGCCGCTCCGCTCAGTGCGGCCCTGTCCCGCAGCGCTCGGGCCTTCTCGGCTCCTCTCCCTTCGGGCCTCCCGGGCAGTCTCGGTTAACACCCACGTGTCCAGCCGGCTGAGCTCTCTGGGCCCTCGGGAGACCCCACAACTCAGAGCCAAGGTCATGCCAGGGCAAGGTCATCCCCATCATCCGGGCCATCCGGGCTCTGGCCCGGCCCAGCCTGCGCCCCGCGGAGTCCTGAGCCTCCTCTTCCTGGCCTCACCCACCGCGAGGTCGAAGGTAAATGACAGGAGGCCGGCGGGTGTGTCTTACCCGCGGTGACCAGTGAGGAAATGTAGCCACTTGGGCAGAAGATCCCTATGGGCTGGCCCAGGGGTCAGGGGTCAGCAGCACAGGAGCTGGTGGGGGCCGGGGAGGCCAGGGACCGTGACACAGGACCGACCGGAAGCGTGACGCGTGGCTGATCTCTCGCCTCCCGCCGCCGGGGGCAGCACGGGCCAGGGGCAGGAGGAGGGTGTGGATCAGGAATGATGGGAGGGGGTGAGGCCCGGATGAATCAGGAGGCCTGGTGAGCATATCCACCGGGCCCTGCTTCGGGAAGGTCAGGAGGATGTGAACACGTGCACATAAGAAAATACATCACCGCCCAAATCCAGGAGCTATGACACACCAAGCAGGCTGCACCACAGCCATGAAGCCACACGGACCTGGCCCCGTTCTCGCCCATCCACTGCTAATAATAGCAGTAGAGACAGGTTTCCTCACGTCGCCGAAGCCATTCAGGTATAACTTCCCATTGAGTCCTGTGAAACAGGTATAACCATTGTCGTCCTCACTTTGCATCCCAGTTGCAAACAGTGACAGAATCTGGGCACCCTAGGGGCTGCGCCAAGGAGACATCAATAATGATACAAGTTTATGGACAAGGGGCTTTCTAATCTAGTTTATATTTTGCATTTTCTTCAAATGCTTGTTTTGTTTGAGCCAGAGTCTCATTATTTGGCCCAGGCTGGCCTCCAACCCTCAACCCGCCTGCCTCAGTCTCCCAAGCATTGGGATGATAGGCAGGTGCTGGGTAAATGTTCTATCAAGGAAAACCACACATAGCAATCTGGCATCGACTGACACGGAGAGATAACCTGTCAATACTGCAATGAGGCCCAAACTATATCTTAAGTTTGCATCTAGATTTGCTCTGCGCACCTGATTGGCACCTGAGCTCTTGGGTCTGGAAGTTCAGAGGAAGTGATTGGCTGATTCTCACTGCTCAGTAAACAGTGCGGTATTCTCAGGTAACTTGAGTCCTTGTCCCCAGCTCGAGCTGCAGAAAATGAAACTCAGCCTGGGAGCCTGGATCTGTTTATCTCTCCTTTGCCAAATTCCGTCCACACAGCCCGGTGACAGGCACAGTCCGGGTTCCCAGAAGGTGGGTCAAAGTGAAAGTTGGTCTGGAGTCCCGCTGGTGGGGTGTGGGGACAGGATCCTGAAAGTGGCGGCGCCATCTCCTCCACCCTCTGCACGTGAGGGTAAAGGGCTCCCCCTGCCCTGAGCTCTTCACAGACCAGGACCCGGGGGCCAGGAGGCAAGCTCCTGCCCACTGTCTACAGCCAGTGCAGGTAATCCATGCGGCATTTCTACCACGCAAAGTGACTCCAGACTGTTCTGAGAATCTGCCATGCTGGTCCTCACTCTTCGGGGGGTATTCCAGTCCCTTGGCCATCCAGCCCTCATGTACATTTCCAGCTTCGTGCCCATTGCCCTCATCACCTCCAGCCTTCGACCTCTCAGGTGGAAAGCCTTTGAAGACCCCCTTATTTCGTCTTTACCTGGAAAACTCCTACTCAACCGACAAAACCCAACTCAGCCACTGCCTTCTCTAGGAACCCCTCCTTGGTGGTTTGGTGGACCCTATTGCCTGTGTGAGATCACCAAGAGGTTTGCTCTATCTTCTAGACAGGGATCATCTTCATCTTCTTAGCTATACAACCTCTCTGTGTCATTATCCACCCATTTAAGTATAGGAAGGGGTGGGGAAATCCTTACTATATTTTTGCAGTTGTTAGACTTGAACTCAGGGTTCTGTCCTGAGTTCAGCTCAAGACACTGTCCCTGAGCTCTTTTTGCTCAAGACTAGTGCTCTACCACTTGGAGCCACCACCCCACTTCCATTTTTTTGAGTGGTTAATTGGATATGAGTCTCACGGGGGACTTTTCTGTCCAGTGTGGCTTTGAACTGTGATCCTCAGATCTCAGCCTCCTGAGTAGCTAGGATTACAAGAGTAAGCTACCAGCACCGGACATGCATTGATATCTTTAAAGCTCTCAGAAGTATGAATGGGACAAAGTTCTCTAGGGATGGGATGTCTATCGCATTGAGTATTGAGATTGGGCTATCGAGATCAAAGGGAGGAAGGGACAGAGAGAACAGGGAACATGAGATGGAGAGAGAGCCAAGAGGGGGGAAGGGAGAGAGGAAGAAGAGAAAGAGAAAACAAGAGGGCAGAGGAAAGTGAAAAAGAAAAAGAATAACGGGACAAAGATAAGCAATGACCCATAGATGGGTGAATGAATGGGTGAAGAAATGAGTGACTAGGGCATGAATAGTAAAAACGGTCAATGAAGCCCAGCACCAGTGGCTCACGCCTGTAATCCTAGCTACTCAGGAGGCTGAGATCTGAGGACCGTGGTTCAAAGCCAGCCCCGTCAGCAAAAGCCAGAAGCGGCACCGTGGCTCAAGTGGTAGAGTGCTAGCCTTAAGCAGAAGCAGCTCAGGGACAACATCCAGGCCCAGAGTTCAAACCCCAGGACCGGCATTAAACAGGCCAACAAATGGGGAGGCACTGGTGGCAGGGCCCTGAGATGCAGCCTTCCGCCCAGAGGCTCCGTCACAAGAAGCTCCCTGTTCCTGCCTTGGTGGCTGCCTGCTGGGACTACCAGGCACCCCCGAGCCCCGGCCAGGCCCCTGTCCTGAAGTGGAGGCTGCGGCTTTGACCCTATGAAGCAATGCCACCCAGCACAGAAGCCCCAGCGCCGAGCTCTGTTCCAACCACAGAAAACAGAAAGCAAAAGCTGAGGCCCGTCACCCCGCCTTCCTGTCCCTCAGCTGGTTTCTTAGAAATCAGCCACCCATGCCTCTACTGGTGGTGGCTTGGACTTCCTCCCTGGTCCAGGGCCCCAGCCTCCTAGTAGCAGGTGTCTCGGTGCCAGGGGAGACAGGGCAGAAGGCAGCGCGGGAGCACGCTGGGAGTCATGCTCTCAGCCTGCACATGCCGCCCGGGGCACGCTGGGAAACGCCTGTGAGCCAGTCACAGAAGGAAGGAGTTGTGGGTATGGCTTAAGGACCACCCAGGCCTCAGCAGGCCAGGGCTGCTGAGGCCTGGGAAGTGGGCAGGGTGTGTGTGTGTGTGTGTGAATGTGAATCAGAGCCTTCTAGAAGGCTCTGTCTCTTCTGGGAAGTTCACCTGCAGCCTCAGCATCCGGGCAGGGAAGAGCACTGGTGAAGACGCGGAGGTCAGCCTGCGTGCTGGGAGCTGACCTGTGCGGGAATGTTCTGGAGGTAGACGTGTTTCTCTATTTTGGGAGACAGGTGAAGAGTCGTTGATTTGCCCCAGGTTGCAGCAAGGATGGGAGTGGGGCGGGGTGCAGGACACCCCTGTGTCCACGCTCTTCCAGATGGGACTCAAGCCACCCCTAGGCCACAGTTCCAGTTGTCCTGCCCGGACCAGACTCTGGCTTCTCCATTTCCACACACTCCGGCTCATCTAAAGCCTCGCCCCGTCCCCAGGGGCTCGGGGAGGCCACACAGCCCTCAGGACCACAGTGCGGATTCACACCCAGGTGTGCCCACCCCACACTGCCTTCTCCTGAGCACACACCCGCGCGGACGGCCTGCATCCTCTCTGGCACGGAAGAAGGAGACCGAGGTGGTGTCTGGAAAGCCTGGACATTTGCTCCCCCCACCCCACCATGGCATGCTGTGAGCTACAGCTTGGCACTCCTGAAAGGACCGCCAGCCAGTCACAGCACAGGCCACAGGTAGGCGTGGCCCAGCCTAGCCAATCAGGATTCATAATGTCCCAGTTTAGGGTAGGCATTTGACCTAACTTCCACTCACCAGAGAACCCACAATCCTCAGATCTCAGCCACCTGAGGAGCAAGGATTACAGGCATGCGCCACCAGCTCTGGTTATTTTGAAGATAGGGTCTTGATTCTCCCCCCAACCAAGCCGTCCTAGATTGAAATTCTATGTATGCTTCCTGCTGCAGTGGACACACAAGCACGTACCACACCATGCCCACTTCCTATATTCCATCTAACACATACATAATATAGAGCCTAGGGGCATCGCACTGTTACCTGTCCCCAGCCATGCCCGAAAGCCACCTCTCAACTTCCCCGGTCCATTGACCACATTTCCTCCGCTGCCTCTGTGTGTCTGTCTGCCCCTTGCGCTGCAAAGAGTACATTGGAGCTGAGTGTCTTAGGGAGACACAAGCATTCTTCAGGTGTGTGAGAGAGAGCCAGGGTTCCCTGTGCCGAGGCTGGGAGCCATTGTAGCTTCTCCTTCATGGTTATTCTTGTGGGGGCTTTTGTTGTTGTTGTTACTGTGTTTTGTTTTGTTTGTTTTACAGAGTCTCTTAGCCCAATTCTCCTATCTCAGCCTCCTCAATGCTGGGGTTACAGGTGTGTATCACCAAGCTCAGCTCATGGTTGTTTCTAAAATGACTTATTGTTTTTCTCCTTGAAAACAATTCCACGTCATTACTATTATTATTAAAAATGTCTATTTTTTAAAAAATAAAACTGTTGTTTTTAAATCTAAGACCAGGACTTAAACTTGGTATCTGATGCTTTTGCTCACTGCCTGGTGCTCTACCACCTGAGCCATACCTCCAAGCCTGAAACAATATTTTTCTTGCAGTGTGAGATTGGGTGGGGAGTAGAGGTTCCCACAGCCCTTCTGCCCAGCCTCCCCACGACCAACTCCAGCTCCAAATACTGCTTTTATTCCCTCAGTTTCTCCCCCCCCCAAAAAAAAAAAAACAAAAAACCCAAGCTGCTTAAAACTAGCCAGCTGGGCGCCAGTGGTTCACATCAACCATCCTAGCTATTCTGAAGGCAGAGATCTGAAGATCACAGTTCAAAGTCAGCCTGGAGAAAAAAGTCTGAGACTTTTTTTGTTTTTGTTTTTTGCCAGTCCTGGGGCTTGGACTCAGGGCCTGGGCACTGTTCCTGAGCTGCTTCTGCTCAAGGCTAGCACTCTACCACTGGAGCCACAGTGCCACTTCCAACTTTTTCTGTGTATGTGGTACTGAGGAATTGAACCCCAGGGTTCATGCATGCTAGGCAAGCACTCTACCACTGAGCCACCTTCCCAGCCCAGTCTGAGAGACTTTTATGCAAAAAGCCAGAAGGAGAGGTGTGGTTCAAGTGGCAGAACACCCACCTAGAGAGAAAAGCCTGAGGCGCAGCGCCAGGCTCCAGTGCTGGAGCAAAAACGAAAAAGACTAACCAGAGTAATTAAATAACTTAGTAAGTATTTAGGAATGAAATACATTCTGACCTGAGTCTTACAGATACATCTATGCGCCTCCCCCCTTCCCCCCCTCTACCCCCCCCAGGAGCAAAAGCCCTGGGCAGCTGACTGACAGCAGGAAATCACAGCCACTGATTGGGGAGCGAGACCCACCCAGGAGCAACTGCCAAGACCAGCCCTGACTGGGGGGGTCGGGGGGGGGGATGAGGAAGTGATCTGTTCTGGAGTCTCCATAGTCCCCACTCTGGGAGAGGCTGGCACCTGAGATTCCCTTAACCACCCCGGGGGACCTCCCCCTGGGTTCCTCCCTCCATCTGAGGTCCTCCCCCTCCCCCCGGGGCCCTCCCCCTCCCCCTGGAGTCCTCCCCCCGGGGCCCTCCCCCTCCTCTGGCTGTGAGGGCCCAGCGCTGGCGGAGTCCCGCTGCTTGGCGGGCTGGGCGGCCTCGCTGCCTTCCAGGGCAGCACCATGGAGGCCAGCCTGTGCCTCCTGGTTGAGAGCCCCGGGGCGCTTGTGTAGGGCGGAGGAGAGGACTGCAGGGTCCTGGCCCGAAGTCCTCTCTGTGGTCCTCGAGCTGTCCCTGATGTCCCCACGGCGGCCAGGCCCCGAGGCGGCCGTTTCCAGGTGGTCAGAGGAGCTCTGGGTGGCAGCCCGGGGGTGGGGGGGCGGTGGCCCCACTTCGGGGAAGTCGCCCCGCCGGAGTTCCAGGAAACAATGTGCTCGTGGAAACGTTCTTCTTGTGGCCCGGTCGGGTCACATGGCTTGGTGGGGACCCACGTCAGGCGGGGCCGCAGGCCCTGGGCAGCGAGGAGGGAGGCGAGCTGGGCAGGAAGGCGGCACTGCCCCGCCCCGGCCCCGGCCCCGGCCCGGCGGAGCTGGTGCCCACGCGGCATCCCGGGCGGGGCGCAGCCTGGTCTTCATCTGGGGGGGGGGTCAGGTCTCGAGGCCCTGTGGCAGCCCTGGGACACAGAACTGGGAATTTCTGCCCTTCCCTGACATCAGAGCACTCGAACCCGGGGCGCCTGGAGCATTTAGCACCTGTGGTGTGTACTGAGCAGCTCAGGGACCGTGCTGGACCTGGAGGGTCGGTTCAGACTCCTCTGCTAGGACAGGAAACTTCAGGAAGTCTGGGGGGATGGAAGGTAACAAGCAGAAGAAACCCCCAGGAAAGCCGCTGCGGCCATGTGGGGAGAGAGGAGCCAGGAGCCAGCGAAGAACAGAGACAGCAGCAGGAGCAGCACCGCCAGCGTCCGGAAGGGATGGCGGCAGGGGAAGGAGCGGCAGGCCGGGAATCCCGGCATCAGAAGTGGACAGGCGATGGGGGGGGGGAACCTCAAGTCCCAGGCCACTGGACGGAACACAACGAGACCCTGTCCCCTGAATCTGCGTCCCCAGGAGCATGAGCTGGTGGCCAAGAAGTCTCTGGATGCTCACCAGGCCTTGGGGTGGGCGTGGCTTCCACGTGGGCTGTCAGAGGTGGAGATCCGCTGTGTGTGTGGTGGGGGGGGGCCGGGCAGGTGCTCCAGGCTGCTGAGCGTGCAAAGACACACGGAGCCTACAGGAACCCGGCCAGTGGAGGCCACGCTGGACACCCCCCCCGTCCCCGGTGGCGCATCAGCCCACTGGGGCACATGGGTAGTCCCTGCCCGCCCCTGGGGCTCGGGAACCCTAATGAACGCTTCCTTTTAAATTTGTTATTGCCAGGTGCTGGTGGCTCACGCCGGTCATCCTGGCTACTCAGGAGGCTGAGATCGGAGGATTGTGGTTCAAAGCCAACCGGACAGGAAAGTCCGTGAGACTTTTGCTCCAATGAACCACCAGAGAACCATAAGTGGCGCTGTGGATCAAGTGGTAGAGCGCTCGCCTTGAGCTGAAGGGCGCAGGGACAGTGCCCAGGCCTAGAGTTCAAGACCCACTAACCGACCAAAAACAAAAAATAAGGGGGGGAGGGGGGAGGCTGGGAAGAGAGGTGAAGGGTAAACAAAGGAGGAGGCTGCAATGCTTGGTAAGAAATGTATGCATTATCCTGCCCATGTAATTGTAACCCCTCTGTACAGTATGTTCTCAAATAAAATAAAATAAAATTTAAAAACAAAAACAAAAAATAAGTTATTGTATAGGTGATATGCAAAGGGGTTAGGGTTACAGGACTCAGACAGTGTAACTCCTTTTGAACCATGTGTTCCCTTCCATTGCTCTCTCCGTCTTTCCCTCCCACCCCCACCCAGAAGATTGATCCAGTTCATTTTTCTCAGTGTCTAGTGAGTGTCACTGTGGTATTTGTTCATTCTTGTTCCACCTTTTCTGTGCCCACTCTGACTCTCCCAAAAGGAAAAGAAAACAAAAACAGCAACAAGAGCAACTAAAGAATCTCATTTCTGGGGCTGGGAAGGTGGCTCAGTGGTAGAGCGCTTGCCTTGCATGCATGAGGCCCTGGGTTCGATTCCTCAGCACCACATAAGCAAAAAGAAAAAAGCTGGAAGTGGTGCTGTGGCTCAAGTGGTAGAGCGCCAGCCTTGAGCTGAAGAGCTGAGGGACAGTGCCCAGGCCCAGAGTTCAGGCCCCACGACCGGACCCAAAAAAAAAAAATTAAGAATCTCGTTTCCTTTTTTCGGCGTTTATTGCATAGAATATTATTTCGTATGGTCTGTCCATAGCTAATGAGCCTCCGGATTACCTCCTTTGGCCTCTGTACGTTAATGAGTAGGTTCCTGTGTAATGTATCATGTCCTGGTGTTATTTATTTTAGTCACTCAGTGTGTTTACACGCTTACTTTTTTCAAGTGCTCATACCGGGGTGGTTTACACCGGGTTGTTACACAGTAGTTGCTAGCTGATCATAGAGGTTGGCAAAGGTGATCACCAGCTACTCCTTAGTGGCTGAGACTTCCAGAAGCAGGAAATGCTCATTCACTGACCACATTTCTTAGAGAACTTTCTGGAAAAGGTCTTGTGCTAGAGGGAGGAAGCCTCCTGCCAGGGTGGGACAGAACTTGGGAACCGGTGCCTAAAGCTGGAGAGGATCTTCAGGAGGCTCGGCAGGCCCTGTGGGGCCTGTTTCTACACATCAGCCGCTGCCTCCTCCCAGGCTCCACACTCTCTGCCCCTGGGCCTTTGCACATTCGGATTGTCCTCTAATCCTTCCCGTGAGACTCAGCCCAGATGCTCCCTTTCCCAAGACCTCCAGCTCAATCTTCATCACTGGGCTGATCTTTGACCCAACTGCTTCAACAACCACCCCATCTCTTCTTCCTCCCCCACCCCAAACAGAGGCTCAGGGAAGGAGTGAGTCGGCCAAGGCCACCCTGCCCAGGCCCATTGTCCCCTGCAAGTTCTCCCATGGAGCCAGATGTGGCCTCTGGCTGGAGGAGCCCGTGTCCACGCTGTGTGGGGTTGGAGGGTCCCGCGGGGCCACTCAGGCCTCCAGAGGGACAGCCCACCCTCCCCGCAGCCCTGCCCGGAAGACACAGGAGGAATTGAACCCAGAACCCAGGCCAAGCCCTGCCCCCTCCCCTCCCCCCCACAGGCAGCTTCTGGGAGCGGCTGGGGTGCAGACAGGAGGCTGGGGGACAGCGGGGAACCACCGAGCCGCCGGAAGAGGCAGAGGAGAAAGTGAAAGGGGCCAGACTCCCCCGGAATAGCTGCGGGTGACAGCAGGAGGCGGTGACACCCCAGCCCCCACCCAGGGAGGGCTGAAGGACACCCAAGCTGCAAGACAGAAACAGGGGGACCGGCTGCGGCTTCCTCTGCCGGCTCGGCCACCTGCTGGCCGTGTGGCGCCCCTCTCTGGGCGTGGGGGGGGGAGGTTTGCAGCTCATGAGAAGCAGGCTGCTTCATGCACCAGGAGCACGCGCACATGGGTGTGTGTGTGTGCGCACATGGGTGTGTGTGCACACGCCTCTGGGAATGTGCCTTCAGGTTGCCAAGCAGAGTGTTCTGATCTTACAGGTGTCCCCAGTGTCGAGAGTGGGGGACAGCGGGGAGGAGGGGGAGGGAAAGGGAAGGGAGAGGAGGGAGGAGGAAGAGGGGAGGAGGAGGGAAGGAGGAGGAAGAGGAGGCCACTCAGGGAGGAGGAGAAGGAGAGGGAGGAGGAGGTTCAGGGAGGAAGAGGAGGAGGAGGCTCTGGGAGGAGGAGGAGGAGGAAGCTAAGGGAGGAGGAAGAGGAGAGGGAGGAGGAGGAGGTGACAGGAGGAGGAGGAGGAGGGGAGGTGTGTGTTTCTGTGTCTTCTTCTTTTTTTGGGGGGGGGTCGGTCGTGGGGCCTGAACTCTGGGCCTGGGCGCTGTCCCTCAGCTCTTCAGCTCAAGGCTAGCGCTCTACCACTTGAGCCACAGCGCCACTTCCAGCTTTTTTCTTTTTGCTTAGGTGGTGCTGAGGAATCGAACCCAGGGCCTCAGGCATGCAAGGCAAGCGCTCTACCACTGAGCCACCTTCCCAGCCCTGTTTCTGTGTCTTCTATCACACTTTGCCTCCTCTGTTAATTACAACACTCGTATACACACACTTCTAGGGGCTGGGGGGGCTTGGTTGGCCCCAACTTCCCGCCCCCCGCCCGGCCTCGCAGGCCGGAGGTGACAGGGAGACCAGGGTGGCTGTGGGCTGTTCCCAGCCTCAGAGATGGGGGCGGGGAGCCCCACGTGGCTGGCCTGGGGGAAGCGTGGCGGGTCCTGCGTGGGGCGCCGCCCCTGCTTTCCAGGAAGGAGTGGCAGAGACTGGCTGGGCTCCCTCCGGGCTGGTGCCTCACCAGAGACGCAGGGCACAGGGAAGACTCCCACGGGGCACAGGGGGGGTCCGTTCACCATGCCCCCCGCCCCCCCCCCCGCTGCCCTCAGCCATGACCGGGCAGAATGGAAGTCACCCAAACCCCCGGGCTGAGGCAGGCAGTGGTGTCTGGTGTCTGGCGCATCCACTCTACCTGCTGTAACAGCGCTTGCTCTGGGACATTAGTTCTAGAACATTCCCTCTGGACAAGATAACCCCGCGAGCAGCCACCCCCAGGCCCTAGGGAACCCTGAAGCTGCTCTGGGTCTGGACACAGCATCTGGGGTGTGTGTGTGTGTGTGTGTATGTGTGTTCAAAGGTCCCGGGGCAGGGTGGCAACAATCCCCAGGAGACGTGGGAAGGAGCACGGGTGGGGATGAAGGGGGACCCCGAGGCCAGGATCCCAGCCACAGGTTCTGCAGAGACTGGGCTGGTGTGGGGATGGGCAATGGTCACCCCAAACCTTGGAGGCACTTGGGCTGGGAGGAAGTGGTTTTCCCACCTGTGCTGGTGGGATTTCCAGGGGAGGGGACCCCAGGGCTTCTGGGAGGCTCCAGGGCTTCTCTGGGGGGCGGGGAGGGCGCCCAGGGCTCCCCAGGACAGGGCTTCTGGGAGAGGGTGAATGGGGGACACCTGAAGGCCCTGTGTGAGTTCTGGGGGGTGAGGGTTGCAAGGAAGGGGAGGTAAAAGGTTCAGGAAGGACCCCAAGGCCCAGGAAAGGCTGGAGACCGCGCCCTGTGCTCTGCTTGGTGTCCAGCGCTGTCCTCACACCTGCACGGGCTGCCCGGGGCCATCTGGGGGCAGAGCGTGGCCCCGCCCTCCCTCCCCTGCCCCGGTGGGACCAGCCTGGCCTTCGTCCCCAGCAAACCCTGCCCAGTGCGGCCTGCCAGCCTCTGTCCTCACCCCTGTCCTTCAGGGCCAGCTCTCAAGGTCAAAGCCAGCCAGCTTCCTTCAAGGCTGAGCTGGGTTCCCAGCAGGCCGTGCGGGTGGGTGAAGGGGGGACTGTGGAGGGGGCGTCCCCAGGATGCCCCCATCCTTCTCCTGGTTCTCAGCCCCGTAAGTTCCTGTAATAACACGAAGGAAATGAACGATGACGCGGCCCCCACTGGAGAGCGCGTACTCCACTCGGCTTGTCATTTCTGGAATGTGGCGAGAGAAAAGTTAGTGTTCCAAGTTTCAGTTCCAAAAATAGACTCCAGGGTGTCTCTGCCTGCAGGATGGGGCCGGGGGGCTCCCGGTGCCAGCAAATGCAGTTTAGGGGTGCTGGGGGGCTGAACCTTGGGCTTGGCTCTGTCACCTCTTCCCTCAGACCCAGACCACCCTGTGCCCTGGCCGCCCATTTGCCACCCCAGCCGGGGCGGGGGGGGGGGGCTTGGTCAGGGGACTCATGGGTTGACAGGGACAGCAGGATAATCCCTTCCCCCCACATTTCTCCAGCTCCGAGAACCCCATCTGAATCCTCTTTCTGGACAGAGTCACGTGGCACCCCCCCCCCCCAATCTGCACCTCTCTCCTGTGAGCTGTGGGGAAGGGCTCCTGGCTGATTTGTAGCCACCAGAACCTTCTGTTGGGACTACTGCAGTGGTCTCTCTCCTGGTCTTGTGCCATCCCCTGTCTCGTCTACTTTCTCCCCTGGCAACAGGGAGAGCTTGCCAAAACATATCTCATGGAGTCATGCTGCCAATTACATATGTTCCCGGATCACTGCTGCCACCGGGATGGCGTCCATGCTGACAAGGGCTAGTAGTATTCAGCGTCTCCAGCCAGCACTTCCCAAACTCCACACTCAACCAGATGCGCGCCATTCCCAACACCGAGTCCCCAGCGCACTTCCTGCCCAAAGCACCTGTCAATCACCTCCTATCAAGACCCATTCAGGCTGTATTAGGGTGCACATCAGACCCTCCAAGAAGGGCAAGAGGCCCACATGTAAAGGTAGGCAGAAAGGGGAGACCAGACCCCAACTCCACTGCCACCACTGAGCCAGCCTGGCAATGCCCCCACATCCCAGCTGCCCCTGGGGCTCCATGAAAAATTCTCTACCAGGAAGTTCTCCCATTGACTCCAGAGCAGCTTCTCTGATTGGCCAAGCCTGGTCACATGCCTCACTCTAGCTGCAAGGGAGTCTGGGAAAGTACGCATGGGCTTATTTGAGCTCCTCCAATGAGAAGCTCCAAGTTTCTGAAATGCAGACAGTGGGAGGGGAGTGAAGCTCTGTATCTTCCCCAACCCCAGTGCTCCCCAACTTGGGAGAGACATGGTTGACACTCTACTCAACTAGACCTTGACCCATCCTATATCCAGCCCTGGAGGATGAAAAGTCCTGTGCCTTCCTTACGCCCACTGTGCACACCTTTCCTCTGACAGCTATTGGAACAGCTCCTGGAACCCCAGTCTGTGGGGGACACAGGCTTTATGGGGGAGGGCAGCCAGTGGGGCACACACTGAGCATGTACAGGCGCCCAGCCTGGGAAGGCTTCCTGGAAGTGGTGATGCTGGGTGTCAGAGGAACAAAGGTGTTGATAATGAGTGCCAGGTGGATACTGTGGCTTAAACCAAAACCCTGGAGGAACTGGAGGGATCCTGACTCGGCTGGCATCACGGGGAGGCAGGATCATCCAGGAAGGAGGCCATATTTCCTGACCCTGGTTTCCTCTGGGGCGATCTGCCAGGGCAGCGGAGGGCCAGACTTAGCTGAGCGCTTCACAATTGGCCCTGGGGACCAGCTGGGCTGGAGAGACTCACTTGGGCAGGAACCACATGAGCGAGGGGGGGGCAGGGGGCGCTATCAAGAGGTGTTACCATCAGCAATCCAGCTGCTGTGGGGGCCCATCCAGGCAAGAGCGAGGAAGGCAAGTCCCAGGCCCTGTCGGATGACCTCAGTTTCCTTATTTGCAAGAGGAGAGTGTTGTAAGCCTTTGAAGCCGCCCACTTTCTACTCCATCCATCCATGGTGTCCGGGAAGCTGAGGAAGCCGGCATGGAGTGGGGAGCTTGGGCTGGCTGGCACAGGTGGCTACTTAGGTGTAGGGGTTTCAACACATAGCTTCTGCTTGCTGGGAGAGGAAGGGGCTGGGCTAGTACAGCCCCACCCCCCCCACCAGGTGTTTAGGGACTGTCAGTACCGGGAAGTTATTCCCTTCCAGGAAGCCAACCCCAGGAGAGGCCCAGTCCCCCCATTTGCATAGCTCCAGTAACAGGAAGTGGGGCCACATTATCTCATGAGCCAGGCTGGGCTAGCCCGACTGCTCATTCCCATCAGCCCCTGGACAGAAGCCCCAGCAAGGCTGGACAACCAGTCTTCGGGCCCCAAGGCCGTCCCCTAGCCCACCTTGGGGGAGTCACACCTGGGGACCCCAGCAGTCTACAGTGGGGGGGGGGAGGAAAAGGGGGCGGGGCCCCAGCCAGCTGTGCGCTCCCTGGGGGTCAAAGTGCACCGTGAAGCTGCCAGCTGCAACCTGGCCCCCCTGGCTTCCCCTCCCTGTTTGCCCCCATCCTTTGCAGGATGCAGGGGTTCCTGCAGGATGCCTGAACCTGAGCCCCCTCCCACCCCCCGCCATGTGGGCAGGGTCCCGAGGACTGGGGAGCCATCGGGGGCTTCAGCACCACCAGGTGTCTGGAAGCCCAGGACCTCGTGGGTGACAGTGCCTACCCCTGCCCTGGGGACCCTTGTGCCTCCCAACCGGGGTAGGGGAGGGAGAATGCCAGGGGGCTGATGTCCCAGGGGGCTCGCAGTGCCCAGCCCCCTGCACACACACCTGCTCTTGATGGCTGGATGATCCCCGGGGTGAGCAGTGTCACTGAGTTGGGGCCCAGTGGTGGGAGGAAGGTTCTAGTAAGAGGACAGGGCTCCCCCAGGCCCCCTGTGCTCCTCAGAAGGCAGGCCATGTGCCTGGTCAGGAAATCTGGGCAGGCTTCCTGGAGGAGGAAACAAGGCAACTTCACCTTGTAGAGCCCCTAACTTCCTGGCTGGCACTGCTCATGGTGGTCCGTCTGATTCCATCTGAGGGGACCACCCCCCCCTTTCCTAGGATCTGTGTCACCATCTCGGAGCCCCCTGCCCAGCTAGGGGACATCATGCCTGTGAGCTGGACCCTGTCCTTCCTCCTCCATTACCAAAGCCGCGGGGTGCAACCACCTTCCCTCATTTTCCTATGCAAAACTCTTTCCTCTCTTGAAGTCACACGTGCTAGGCAAGCATGGTGGTTTCAGTTAACCCTCGGCCCTATGCAAATGTGTGTGTGTGTGTGTGTGTGTGTGTGTGTGTGTGTGTGTGTGTGTGTGGTGACAGTACTGGGTCTCGAACTCGGGACCCTGCACCTGCCTACCTGAGCTGGGCCATGAGCCACACCTGCGGTTCTTCTTGCTTTATTTCTCAACTAGGTCATGGGCTTTTACCTGAAGCCAGTCTGCACTACAATCTTCTTATTTCCCACCCTCACCCCCGACCCTGCCCCATGCAGCTGGCACGATAGATGTGTGCCACCATATTTAGCTTGTTGATCGAAATAGGGTCTCACGAACCGATGGTCCTAGCTGCCTCTGAACCACAACCCTCCCCTTCTCCACCTCCTGAGCAGCTGGGATTACAGACGGGAGCCACGGCTCTAGGCTCTCCTTTTTCTGCATAACATATAGGCTGCTCTATTTGAGCAAAGCCTCTCCCTGGGAGGGAGGACAGACGGATGGAGCCCCTGCTTCCTCTGAGCGGCCTCTGTGAGGGGCCAAGAAAGCCCCTGCCTTGCCTCCGACGGCCCAGAATCCCCAGCACCGAATTCCCCGGCACCGCTGGCACCATCGCACAGCCCCTCAGCCCCTGTGATGGCTCTTCCTCTTGCTCTTCCTCGGGGCGGCTGCAAGCCTCTCACGGGCCCAACTGCCCCCCCCCCCCGCCCCAGCCCTCCCTTGCCAGGAAACCCCAAGAGGCTCCTCAGCAGGTGGCTTAGTGGCAGCTGTCCTGAGACTCTCCTTTGCTGCAAAAATGGGGGTAGGGAGACCATTAGCTGGGGGGGGGGTGTCCAGGGAAGGAGCCCAGACATTCACTGTTGTAGGCTGGGATCAGGTGCCACGTGGCAGGTCACGTGTGTGCTCACGTGTGTGTGTGGGGGGGGGGGCGGGGGGTTACCCTGTCCCTACCACAAGGGCCGGCCCCTGGCTCCGCCCACAGCTCCCGCAGCCCCTCCCCCCCACCCCCAGGCCAGTTCCTGCTGGTTGCCTTAAAAATCCTGACTCACTTCGGGGGCCAGTCAGCGCCAATAGGGCCAGGATAGTGACTCAGGAGGACCCGCCAGGATGCTGGGCACCACCCCAAAACGAAGTGGGGCATCATACGTGCACCCTGAGCCATGGGCCAGCTGCCACCTGACCTTTGGCCTCCTCCTAGTGGCCCTGGGCAGCTCATTCATTCACTGACTCACATCTCTGCTGGCTCATTCATTGATCGTGGTGGCGCGGCCACGGCCGCCCAGACCTTCATTCATTAGTAATGAGCGCGGCGCCCTCCGCCCCGCCATCCTTAGGTCCCTTCAGCCTTCTGGTGCCCAAAGGAGGAGCAGAGGGAGAAACTGAGGCTTGGGAACCGTTGTCGTGAGCGGTGAATCTTGGCCTCCCCTGCTGATCAGGTGGACTGTCCCCCAGCCCCCACAGCAGCCATGTCCCCAGGTGTGACCCTTGAGGACAGGGACCTCAGCTGGCCACCCGCGTCCCTCTGCCCAGCCTCGTTCCCTGTGGGGGGCAGACTTCAGTACAACCTCTGCAGGGTGGCGCCGTGCTGTGGCTAAAGCCGGAGGGGGAGGGTGGGGGAGGGCTTTCAGGCCAGGAGGAGGGCAGGCGGAGCTCCAGACAAGCCCAAAGGCCTGAGAGCCAGGTGGTGGAGCAGGGGCGAGGCTGGAGCTGGGGTCCGCCCACCTCTGAACAAGTCCCTGGTGATTGAGAACCTGGGAGCACCCTGAAGATGCAGGCAGGGAGGGAGGGAGAGAAAGGGGTTTCTACCCCCCCCCGTGGGACCCTCACCTGGGGCTGTCAGGACCCCCTGGGATGCACGTCTAGGCCCAGCCTTCGGGTTCTGGAGTCCTATCCTTGCTAGGCCAGGAGATTGTGACAGTGGCTGACGCAGCCTGAGCTGGACCATGAGAACAGACGCTTACAGAGGAAAAGCCACATGTGCTGGCCACCAAAGCAACCACGGGCAGACCGGGTTGTTGTTGGTCAGCTTTCCACCACTGTAACAGCCAACCAGACGCAATCGACTTATAGAAAGGTTTGTCTTGTCACGTGCTTCTGGAGGGTTTTAGCCATGACCCACTGGCCCTGTTGCTTTGGGCCGCAAGTGGTGTGTTACAGTGGGAGGGGTGGGGCTACCACTGTCCCCTCCCAAGGGCAACACCTCCAATGACGTACAGACCTCCCCTAGGCTCCGCCTCCTAAAGGAGCCACCCCTGAGTAGCCCCAGCGGAACTCACAGATGCCACCTGAGCCCCCCGGACCCTCTGCCCTGAGCTTCCAAGGACTCCGACTGGCACTGGCTGGCGCTTTACAAAGGAAGACCCAGCCCAGAGGGGCCCTGGCCTACACCACACCCTGGCAGGGGCATAGCAGGGCGTCACTAGGCTTTTCAGGAAGAGCTGGAGAGCGGAGCACCTACGATGTGCCCGGGGTCCCCAGGTACATGCATCACGGGGTATTCCCTGCCTGGTCTGAGGTGTGGCTCTGGGTTTTCATGGTGTTCTGGATGGGGGGTGGGGGGGCGCTGTGTGGTGGAGGCAGGAGGGCTCCGGCCAGCAGGGGTGAAACAAGGGCTAACGCAGCCCCGGACATTCCCTTCGGTATCCCACCACAGCACCAAGGGCAGCAAGCCACACTGCTGGTAACTTTGTCCTTTTATTGCCAGGTGTGAATTTACAAGGAAGTTCCACCTCGTGTTCGGAAAGAGCCTGAGTCACATGGGCCTCCGGAGGGAGGCTCGGGGGCCGAAGCCCCGCTCCTCTCTGAGATCAGCGTTTATTGACACGTTTGCAGAATCAAGTTCGGAAGGAGGAACCTTACAGTGTAGACCTGCCGTCAACTGCATTGTGACTGTATTCAATGGTGCGTATTTATTGCATCTAGGAAAAGACCAGAACCGGATCCTGGGCACCTTACTCAAAACAGTGCGTCTCAGACCACCGGGAAACCCAACGCCTCATGCCCGTGCCCGCGATGGGGTGGGCAGGGGGGCTGCGTGGCAGTGGGGGTGCTGCTCCCGGATCCTGCCCTAGCTCTCAGTCTGTCCATCTGGGGGGCACTCTGCGCCCGGGTCCCCCCAGAGGCAGTGCCCTGCCCATGCCTCCGGAAGGGAGGCCATGCACAGCCCACGACCAGGCCTAAAGCCGCAGTGTGGGGTTCCTGTGACCAGCCCCACAAAGCCAGCCCAGTGAGCCCGTCGGCAGCCCTGGAAGCGCGGCCATGGCGCTCTCTGCCAAACGCCCGGGCGGGGCTGCCCAGGACCTCCAGATTGGAAGCTGTGGTGGCCTGGGGCGTGTGTGTGTGTGTGTGTGTGTGTGTGTGTGTGTGTGTTCACCCACGCCCCTGGCTTCACCTCCCACCATTGGGACCAGACCCAGTGCATTCTGTGGATGGGCCTGCCTGGTGGGACCCAGCTGTTAGGATTATGGGGTGCTCCTGAAGACACAGCCACGCCCACTGCCCCAAGATGGCTAAGACCTGGGCAAGGAGGTCCTTCTCCAGTCCCCTAGACTGGCGGCCTCCTGAGCGCCTAGATGAGGACATGCATCCCTAGATGAGGACATGGAGCCCAGGGGCCCTGGAGGTGCCTGGCGGGGGCCACGCTGCCAGTCCCGGGGGAAAGACCTCACAAACCTAGCCGGGGGTGGGGCTGGCGCCACCCACGACTGCTCCTTCCATGCCAGTGGCCGCCAGGCCGGCTGCAGATGCTGGCCTGGGAGCAGGCAGGGGCTTCGCAGGCAGGGTGCCACCTGCGTGCGCAGCGAGGCAGCGTGGGGGCGTTGGCACGTCTGTTCTCATTTCGGCTGTTGCAGAGACAGGCATTTCGAAACCACAAGTGCCCCGGGCTAGCCTGCTCCTGCGGGGTCAGCCTGCTCCCATGTCACCCCTTTCCTTTAGAAGATCAAGCCACACACGCGGTTGCGGGAGTGCCGGAGCCGTGGCCCGGGCTCCCCTCTGGATGGCCATCTTTCTGTCTCCCACTCCGGGCTGTCTCTCCTCCCCAGGGGCGGTGCTCATGGTCAAGGCGCATCTGGATTCCGCCTTCCTTATCAGCAGGGTCTCAGTCCTCGTGGGATGTGAAGGCGGGGTGAGTTTCTGCTCCCTCTCTTGGGGTCCCCCGGGCTTCCTGTGGGCCTCGGCCCACACGGGGAAGCTGGTTGGATGGTGATCTTCTCACAGGCTGCGGCAGCCACGCCTGCAGCTAAGCGAGGGAGGAAGGCGTTGGAACTGAACTGGACACAGGGATCCTGGCTGCATGGGCCCAGCTGGGTGTGTGTGGGGGGGTGGCGTATGGGAGGTTTTTTTTTTGTTTGCCACTAGCTCGTCCTGTGGCGGTGGCAGTCGCGATGGAAGGACAGTTGTAGATGGTTTGGGGAGGCCGGTCTTGCCGCGGGGGTCCTCACCGGGCATCCACACACAGTGGGCAGCAATCATGGCCACGGGTAGCTCCCCCGATTTTAACTCCAGTCACAGGTATGGGCTTGGGTGGTCTTCACAGCCCAGAGGGAGACGGCACTGGGCAGGGGGCGGGGAGGCTGCTGTTTTGAGCGGGAGCCGCTGAGACCTCCCTTCTCCTGGGGAGATGGCCCTCAGGGAATTCACCCAACTGCAGAGAAGCTTCCAGAACCCTTGCTCCATGCCACCGGAAAGCACGTGGCGCTCTCTTGCTTCTATTTGACAATAAGCTAAGCTTTACCATCTCACAGGCTCCTGAGAGTTAGTGCAGAGAAATAAGAAGCCTTGGTGAAAAGGGAGAGACACCAGAACTCTCAACGTCAGACACGGAGGGCGGGAAGGAGAGCGGGGGAAGGAGAGCGGCCTGGCGGGGCCTGCGCCGTCCTGAGACTGAGGATGTCTTTTCTTTCTTTTCTGTTTTTGTGTTTGGACTTCTTTGCTTCAAACAGATGCTTCTTAAATAAATTGTTTTCACCTACTGCTGGAAGCAGAAATAAACAGCCCAAGGAGATGTCTGAGTTCGCTTTCTCCTCATTTCGAATGTGAGGTGATGCTGTCTGGGTCTTCCGTGCCCGCTGGGGGGGGCGGGGGGAGCGGGGCGGAGAGCCCTGGTGGGTCCTGCCACCTGGGGTGTCGGGCTCTGGGACAAGGCAGCCCCCCCACTGTCAGCAGCACGCACTGGGCCGTCCGCACGGGCCCGGCCTGCTTCAATGAGGTACAGAGCAAAAGAGGGTTCCAGGGAGACGTGGGCGGTCCCATGTGTCTTGCCATCTACTGGGGTTCCTGCCAGCTGGCCACACACAAGGCAGGGGGCGGGCCGCTCAGTGCATGGCGGGGGGACCTTCCGCCTCTGCCCCCGTGGCCTCCTGGTCCCCCGTGGCCGGGCATGCCGGGACTGGCGTGGAGGGCTGGGCGACGCCGGTCAGAGCACGGAGGCTGTGGGGGTCCACCGGAGGGACCAGCGTCAGGGACTCCACGCTCAGGGTGTCGGCAGTGTCCTCGTAGAGCAGGGAGATGGTGGGCTGCGGGGCGGGAAGCAGGCTGGGGGACAGGTGTGCGGTCTCCACCTCAGCACCCCGAGACAAGGTCTTGCTGGGCCTGGGGTCTACTTCCATGTCGTTGCCCATCACCAACTTGTCGGACAGGGGAGTCTGAGTCTGCTCCGGAGTCATGGGGGCGTCTAGTAGGGAGAGAAAGTGGGGACCCATTTAGTGCTGGTGATGCCGCACTCCGGCCGGCACCCCCCCACTCCCACCCCAACTTGAGGCCCGGGGGAAATCTGGGTGGGGGCGGCAGAGCTGGGGGCCATGTATTCCTTGTGGGGGACACAGAAGCTGCCAACCCTAGTTTTACTTAGGCCTGGGGAAAGCATGTCAGGGCCCAGAGAAACATCCGGGGCTTGCACAGAATGAACGTGGGGATTAAGAGAGCTTCCTGGGGGTAGAGACCCGGCCTGGGCGGGCTTCATGGACAGACATGTTGGGACCAGCCTCCTGGAGGTCTGGGCCTATGAAGCGAAGAGTTTGGGGATGCCTGGGCCCTCAGGCCGCGTCCGCAGCCTCCCCGGAGAGGGCGCCCCTTGTGAGATCAAAACACAGCAAAATATAAAGAAGGTTGTGGAACTTTCCAGCGTACACTTCCTTAAACTGTGGCTTGTGTCCACGTAGGGGCTGGTGCCACCCCAGGCCAGGAACCAAGAAAACACTTGATGCCGGTACGGCCAGAGTGGCAGGCTTCGGGTTTTTTTGTTTCTTCGTGTTTTTCCAAATCCTTGCAGACAAAGGATGGCCTGTTTCTTTGCCATGAGGAGTTGGGGGTCGAGTGGGAGAGTTTCTCCAGGGCTAGAGGCTGGGCACGGAGAGACCGGGAGGAAGGCAGGGGCTTCCTGCCTGGGCAGCAATCCTCACTTGTCTGCAGCGTTGTAGGCTAGCGCTCACTGTGCGCATGCGTGGTGTCCTGGCCCCGGGAAGACGGGAGGCATTATTTTGGTTTAATATGATTCCAATTGAGTTAGGGTTTTTTTTTTTTGGGGGGGGGGTCTCTTTTAAGCCAAAAATAAAATAGGAAGGCAAACTAAACAGAGCAGAGGAATGGCAGAACAAAGAGCAAAGTAAAAAAACAAACATCATTAAGCATGGGATGCAAGCGAGGAAGAGACCCCCCCCCCCCCCCGAAACGCACGGCACAGACGACTGCCATGGCACACACGGCATTCCTCCCATGAGACTCCCAGTCCTGGAAGGTTCAGAGTAGTGTCTTCCTTCAGTCTTTCCCCTCCTTCCCCCCGCCCCTTCCTGAATGGAACTTGAGGCCCCATGCATGCTAGGCCAGTGCCTGGCCTTTCTTTAAAAATCAAAACCAAACAAAGCTAAACAAAACCCATATGCGGATCAAGCGAGAGCGAGAAGGAAGGTAAGAGGAAAACACCGCGCGCGAGGCCTCTCTGCGGTGCCCTGAGCACAGTGAGAGGCACTGGAAATCACAGCTGGGGTCCCGTCGGGGCCCGGAAGTGCTCAGTGCATGGCGGGCACCGATTCTGGTGAAAGGATGCCTAGGAAGGGGGCTGGCTTCGGCTCAGGCGTGCTGCTCGTAGGTGTGGGGGTGAGAGCGAGCTCACCTGCTCAGCACCCTGTCTTTGAGCGTGTGCCCCGGCAGGGAACCTGAGCATGTGGAGGTCATCTAACGGGCAGCGTGGAAACGACTCGAGTGCTGGCCTTGAGTGGGAAAGCTAAGGAACAGCGCAAGGCCCTGAGTTCATGCCCCAGTACAGGCACAAGAACCAAGACAGAAACCAAACTTCAGTGGGAAAGTCCTCTCTGGGCTCAAGCCGGTAAAATCAGGTGGACAGTCGGGACCTGGCAGAGCCGGCCAGCGTTCTCCTCTCGAGAGGTCTGCCTTCCTGGCTCCTGGGCCGGGGAGTGGAGCCAAGGCTAGGATGGGCAAGCTCCCCCTGCAGCTGCCTGGACCCCGAGCCTCCCCCTTGGCAGCCGGTCGGTAGCTATGGGGGCAGGGCCCCCTGGGATCCTGTCCAGTGACCTCCAGCCTCCAGTGAAAACGTGAATTTGTTGCGCGTGGGCTGGGAGAGGCTGGGGGAATGTGGCGGAGAGAAGGAAACCTCCCAGGGAGAGTCGTAAACAGAAAAGAGGGCGGAGGGCTCCACTGGCAAGCGCAAATGCCATTGGAGAGGCGCGCCGGCAGCCCAGGAGAGGCGAGCACCAAGCCGGTGACACTGAGCGTGCGCACTGAGCTACACCAGCGATGCCCTCCCACCCACCCCTGCGTTTGGAAGCCGACTGACTCCCGGCTCCCAGCCGGGCTGTGGGGACTGAATTTGCCACTTATCACAAATCCTCACCTCTCCACTCCGAGGCTGCCCAAGCCCCACCGCCCAAGGGCACTGTGGGGACAGGCAGGGGCCCGGGCTTTGGGGCTCAGGGTTGGCTCTGGGTGGTGTTTCACAGACAGTTTCCAGACTTTGCAGGAAGAGCTCCTGGGAGGCACGGGCTGGGGGGACGGGGGTCTCAGATGAGAGCTGGCTCTGTGGGAGTCGGGGGTGGGGTGGGGTGCTGACATCAGCCTGGTGTCCCCCTCGGGGCTGGCCGGCTAAAGCGTGCTGGGACGGGAAGGGCCCCGGGGGGCGCCTGGAGGAGACCTGCCTGAATTGATTGTGCACCAGTTGCCGTGGCAGCTGCCGTTCGAAGCACTAAACCCAGTGGCCGCCGTGACTGTCGGCCTCCGACAGGCTGAGCACGCGCCGGCGTTCTTTCCTGCCACTCCTGACTAGAGGGAAACACAGCGACAGATCATAGAAAGCCTTTAACAATGGACAGTGAAGGCGACATGGAGAGGGACACGGAGCAGCGACGGACGCGAAGCATCGACGAGAGCGGCGGGGCCCTGACCTGGCTCCAGCGTGAGCGCCTGGCACGCGGGGTGCCCGTCTCCCCGCCTGCACACAGGGCACCTCCGGGCCACCCCGCGCCCCCAGGAGACCAAGCAAGGACTTGAGATCTGAGCACCCAGTCCTCCGCTTGTGCAACTTCACCTGCCTGACGACAGAGCCAGGTGGAGTCCTGGAGAAAGGATCCGGGTCACCAGCGAGAGACGTCTGGTAAAGCCAAGGTGCCCGCAGTGCTGGCTAAGCCCAAAGTGACCACTGGGCCTCCCCAGGACAGGCTGAGGAGATGGGGGTGGGGTGGATGGGAGCCAGAGCAGGGGAGTGAACCATGCAGGGTCCCCACACGGTGTGGGGGTGGCATTCTCACAAGGGGGCGTGGCTCGTGAGTTCTGGGGGAGGCTGTGGACGCTCTGGGTGCCCGTGGCCCTGCACTCTCCTGGGAGGCGGCCGGGTGCCCCACACCAGGGCTCCTGGGTCTGAGGCCAGTGCTCCTCTCTCTAAGGCCAGGCCCCGTGGGTGCTCATCAGCTGCAGCAACACATTACGGGCAGGTCACCCAGGAGGGGGAGCCACGATCCCGCAGGCAACTGAGGGTACACCAGGAGCAGCAGGGCACCCCGGATGCAAGAGTATGCGTCAATGCCACAGGATGACGTGGCTAAAGATGGCCAAGATGGCCGATCTTCTGTTGTATAAACAGATAATGCCGCAGAAAAAAGTGGAGGAAAGATACTATCTCTTCCTTGGGGCTTCCGTCCTTAAAAGTCCCGCTGGACTAGGGGGACTGAGTTCAGTGACATGGGCCGGTCTCAGGCTGCCTGGCTCCATCTTACCCACAAGGGAGGTTGTGTGGGGCTGAAGGTGTGCGTGGAATCAAGCGCCCGGTGCCAGGAGCGGGGCTTAGCAGCTGCTGGGACACCTGCAGCGTGCCTGCCAGGAGGGAGTATGATCAGCGGGAACCGCCAGGACAGGGTGAGGGTCACCCCAACTCTTCAAAATTGTTTCTTAAAAGCCTGGGGGCGTGCCTTAAGGGGTACGGTGCAAGGCCAAGGCTCTGTCACTTAGCTTTCTTTTGTTTTTCTCAAGCTCTTCCCCTTGAGCCATAGCTCCACTTCTGGCTTTTGGATGGCTAACTGGAGATAAAAATCTCATGGACTTGGGCTGGAAAGGTGGCTCAGTGGTAGAGCGCTTGCCTTGAGCTGAAGAGCTGAGGGACAGTGCCCAGGCCCAGAGTTCAGGCCCCACAACCGGACCCCCCCCCCAAAAAAAAAGTCTCATGGACTTTCCCGCCGAGGCTAGCTTTGAACTGCTATCCTCCTATCTCAGCCTCCAGTTGGGATTATAGGCATGAGCCACTGATGCCCAGCAGTATCTGTGTGTGTGTGTGTGTGTGTGAGTAATTTTAGGTTGATTTGCAATTGTTGGTTTGTGTTGGGTACAGAGTGACACTTTGGTCCAGGTGTACAAAGTTTAACAATGAAATAAACGTGAAGACCTTTTCCAGCACCTTATGTGATCATCATTTGTTAGAACAGTCAAAGTCTGCTCTTCTGAAATACACAGAAGTCCCAGGGAGCCCTAGCCGCCCGACTGTGGCATGAAACACTTGACCTAGATCTTCTCGCGTAACTGTGCTTGCTCCTAGTCAAACAGCTAGCCCTGCAAAGCGTGAGTGGAAAAGTCCCTGGGTTTGCCAGTTCTGCTTTCAAAGGCCTGATGGCTCCCGTTCACATCAGAGAGCTTTCTAAACTCTGGGAAGCTAAACACAGGGTTGGGGCTGTTCCTGATTGAACGTGTGCTCTCAAAAACCACTTGAAGCACCAGTGGCTCTTGGTGGGGCTGCACTGTTTGGAGCGAGTGGTGGGTGGTGAGGTAGATGGGTTCTGGGGAGAGGCCTTCTTTGGCCCATGCTGCTGCTCGACTGGCCCTGTAAAGTCTGGCCAGCATGCCATGCAGGCACAACACTGGACTATCATTCAGAGCCAGCGGCGGACCAGGCCACTGGCCATCTCAAGTCAGTTCTGAGTCCCTCGGGCTCCGCGGGGGAGGGGACTATGTGCTCAGATCACCACTGCAGGGACTGGACGCCAGGTTCTGGGTGGACCCGGTGGCTCAGGGCTCTCTCCTCGCAGAGATCAATGGCTGTATCCCAGGATGGTACTCCTGGCCCAAGGGAATCATGAGCTTCCTGCTAGGTGGCCCTTCATCAGGAGGGGCAGTATCTCAGGGCTGCGGAGCAGGGGCTGGTGGCTGGGCTAGGCCTTAGGTTTTTACTGTTGGGGTGAGCCTCTGAAGCCTGTTGTGGGTGCAGTGATTGGGCAGATGCCTTGGAGATCCTGTTACTTATCACCTAGAACTGCCTGGCCACCTGACAACCAGGCAAATCGCCCATCTTGAGAGAAGATGTTGTTGTTGGCAACCGTGCGAGGAATGGTGAGGGAGGAGAGGCTGAGGAGGGACTAGGAAAGTGGCCAAGAACTGCGTACTACAGATGCAGGCCGGGGGTGGGGGGGTGGGGGGGGCAAGCGATCATCTGCCTGAGGGACATCGCGCGCTCATGTGGCTCTTCGCCGCTTTCAGTTTTAGGCAAAGGAGCATCTGATTTATTTGTTTGCTGTACAGCTGTTTAGCTGGACTTCCTTAAAAATGGGAGATAGGAGCCGGTCGAGTGGCTCACATCTGTACTTCTACCTACTCAGGAGGCTAAGATCTGAGGATCATGGTTCAAAGCCAGCCTGGGCAGAAAAGGCCGTGAGACTCTCATCCCCAACTAGTCACCAAAAAGCCGGAAGTGGAGCTGTGGCTCAAGTGGTAGATAGACAGGCTTGAACAAAAAAAAAAAAAAAAAATACTAAGGGACAGTGCCCAGGTCCTGGTACCAGCATAAAAACCAAACACCTTCCCCCATCAAAACACCTGGAAGACAGGCATGGCTGCCGCCTGGGAAGAGACCTTTCACCTCAGCAGCAACTGGGATGGTGTGTTTGGGTGCACGCAGACTCAGAAGTGTCCACACGCAATAGAAGGTGTGTGCATATCAGCACATGAACACAACCGTGCACTCTTGATCTGGGTCAAGCATGAGGCCAGAATCAAGCAGAGCCAAGGGGAGGCCCCGGCAACCGGGGGCTCTGTCTGCACCTCCTAGCGAAGAACTGCTCGAGCTGAGGCCACATTTCATTGGGTTTAGAAGCCCCTCAGAGCGTGTGGTCAGTGCTCCGGGCTGGCAGGGAGAGGAGCAGCCCCCGAGTGGCAGGGGGTCACAGTGAGGTGGCTGAGGGGTCTTTTCTGCCCCTGGCATCTATGGGAGCTGGTGCAGGTGTTTGCAGGGGAGGCGCAGGCGCAGGTGCCAGCTGGCTAGCCCTCAGCTGGGAAGGTAAGAACTGGATCATGCGGTGCCCGGGGACCCCTCGCCCCTGGTGCTCAGGGATGGCGGCATGGCCTGTGCCCTGCCGTGACTCCTGTTACGACCTCCAAAACTGAGCAGGAGTCAAGTCAGGGTCCCTGATGTATGAGGGGCAAGGGTTCTGGGTCAGAGCTTGTAGGAAGAGAGATCACGAGGGGTCTCTAACTCAGGATGTGGACGGGGGGTCCATGGGGCCCTCTGGATCTCATTGGGGGGGGTGATGCTGGGGTGTGAAGCACCCCACTGGCTGGAGGTCGGGAGGCCTGGCCTGGCTCGAGCCCCATTCGGCTGGCTGCACTGCGGCTGTGCTTACTCTGTGGCATGTCTGACTTGGTCTACGTTCAGGGACAGTGAGATCTGACCCCACCCCATCCTGACAAAATCCAAACAGGCAGCAGCGGGGCGGGGGTGCGGGGGAGGGGGCAGGGGGGGCAACTGGACCCCACCAAACACTGAAAGAGGAAATTGATTCTTATTCTGGGATTCAAAGAGTCGCCCCTGGAGATGCCTCCTGGTGACACCAGAGATTCTGGAGGTGGTAATAGGAGTGTTGGGGCCGTCACCTGTCACCCAAGCCCCTTCAGTGCTGCAGCCAGGGGACGGACAGGAACCACATATTGCCACCCCCGGTGGCAGCATACACCCAGCGTGAGAGGAGTGTGTGTGTGTGTGGGGGGTGGCGGTCAGAGGTCGCAGTGGAGGCAAGGGGTCACGGGGTCTCCAAAGCCTCCCCATCGAGTCCGCGGCCCGTACCTGCCGGGCTCTGGGCTGCCGAGGGTGTGGAGGACGAGCCCGAGTCGCAGTGGCTGCCGCTGGGGCTCCCGCTGGCCGTCGGCGGGGATGGCGATGAGAGGGACGGTGCGCTGCGCTGGTTTATGCACTGGGCCACGGCGAAGCCTGCAAGACACGAGGGCGGGCGGGCGTGACGGCGCGCCAGGGCACGGCAGGCCGGCAGGGCAGCGCGCCCCCACACGGGGGGTGGCACTGCGGGGGGAGCACCCACCTCAGGTAGGACAGGGGCTTCAAGGCCGAGGCAGCTCTCTGCGTGTCTCTGTGGCTCCAGAGATGAGCTGTCCACACACACACACACACACACACACACACACACACACACACACACAGTCCACACACACACACATACACACAGTCCACACACACACACACACACACACACACACACACAGTCCACACACACACCACACACACCCTGGGCTTCTTTGGTACACACACACACACACACACACACACACACACACACACACACACACACACACACACACACACACACACACACACACACACACACACACACACACACACACACACACACACACACACACACACACCGGGGCTTCTTTGGTCTACTTCAAGAGAAGGCAGCAGCCAGCCTCAGGCCAGGTGGGGCTGGGAAGGGGCGGGGCCTGGCTCAGCACCCCTGGCTATACCCTTGAAAAGGCTTCCAGGACCCCCCACCAAGCCCCACAGAGAGGCTGGCCATCCCTCTGCTGTCCTGACCCACTTTGCCAAAGCAAGGCACCAGACCCACACTGGAAGCCACCCTGGGTCGCACGGGAGCCCCAGCGCTCTCTGCTCTGCTTTGTGGCTGGGGGTGGGGGTGGGGTGGGTGGGTGGGGGGAGAGTTTTCCAGGTCATGACTGGGTCCTGCTGCCCACTCTCCTGACCCCTGTGGTGGGGGTCAGCAGGCTTCTCAGCATGGCCAACACAGGCGCAGCGTGTGGCCGGAGAACACTCTGGAAGCATGCTCTCTCCATGACAGCCCTCAGCCTCTGTTGTCCAGCCTGAGTTCTCCCCCAGGACATGGGCTGTTCTGCAACATCTGTCCTTCAGCATGCTGCTCTTCCTGAGGGGTGTGGTTCAGACTTCATCGTCTCAATACCCAGAAACCCTCACCAGCAAATGCCCACGCGGCCCCTAATTCAGAAGCTGCACCAAGTGGAGACGGCTCCCGGCTGCCGCCTCCTTTGCACTTGGCCTTCACCTCGGTTCAGGACTCAGAAAGGTGGCAGGTGTGGACAGTACTTGGCAAACCGCAGCCACTGCCTTTACAGGAATCTAGCCACAGAACTGGGTTTACCCTGCCCCAGCTCTCACACTCAGAAGATAGTTGCCATAGAGACCATGTGGCCTGCACAGCCTTGAACAGTGTCCAAGCAAAAACAGGGCCCAAGGACTTGGTGTGGAGAATGGAATCAGGGAATGGCCCCAGGGAAGCGAGCACATGAGAGAGTTTGTGTGTGTGTGTGTGTGTGTGTGTGTGTGTGTGTGTGTGTGTGTGTGTGTGTGTGTGTGTGTGTGTGTGTGTGTGTGTGTGTGTGTGTGTGTGTGTGTGTGTGTGTGTGTGTGTATAGACACTAGGGCTTGAATTGAATTTCAGAGTCTTTTTTCTGCCCTTGGTTCTTCTGCCTAAGGATGGTGCTCTACCACTTGAATCATGACTCTTTTTTGCTGCTTAAGCAGAGAGAAGCATCTCATGGACTTTTCTGTTCAGGCTAGCTTTAAATGTCCACCTTCAGATCTCAGCCTCCTGAGTAGTTGAGATTACAGGCGTGAGCCACCTGGGCCCAGCTCAAGGAAGTCTGGGTTTAAATCCCACTGCTCATCTGCCCAGATGGGGTGCTCGGGGAACACTTTGCCCTCCCTGGTCTTCTTCCCTTCATCTAGTGAGGTCTGCTGTGCTCTCCCCTCCCCTTTCTGGGGACTTAAGCCAAACCCTGCACTTGGCGGTCAAGGAGGGGCTATTTGTACAAATGTTCTGACATGTAGCCCTGCAAGGCAGGTGCACAGCCTGTCTCTGGTGCCCGATGCCATCCACTGTCTGTGGGAAGAGGCTGAACAGCTTCCCCGGTGTCCTTAGAAAGAAGCTTCTGTGAGAGGCGGTGTGTGGCGGGGAGCCCACGCAAGGGACTGTGGGTAGCAGCCGCCAGATCCTGACGCTGGCCAGCAGAATTCCACAGGGACAATTAGCCACAGCCTCACACGAGGAGTTTTATAGCTGCTCACTTCTTAATCACTTGAAGTGGTAAACCCCCGAGTTTACAAGCTGTTTATTTGCCTGGAAAATGAATTACCCCTCCACAAATCAAAGTGTTGGGAGGCTTTTCCCCGGCTGCCTATTTATCAGAGGTGCCAACTCAGGCGGTGAGTGTTACAATAGGATGGGGGTTAAGCTTGAGTGGACCGGTGGCAGGGCTGTGACTCCAGCAGCCACACGCTCCTTTTCGGAAGACGGGCCTTCTGTCTTGCTCTCGGTAAAGACCTGGGTTGTCGGCACCAGGCTTGCCACCAGGACACATCTCACACAGGGGGCAGCAGGTGCTATGGGGAAATCGCAGTGCGGGCACTGGTGTGCAGCAGGCCCTGGCTTTGAGCCTCAGCATGAACTTGGGGGATGGATCTGGCTGAGGCTCCAGACGGGCAATAAAATGCACGTGTAGGGGGTTGGGCAGAGGCCGGGAGGGCATTTCTCTTACCTGCAGCTGCTAAAGCCCCACTTCTCTCCTCCATTACATGGAAGCCCACGAAGGCGCAGTGGTCTTTTCTTTGTTCTGGGCACCCTGGCCTGCTGCGGTCTGAAGGGTTCTCTTCTAAACTGAGGTGGCCACTGCTCTGGGAGGGAATCTGTGCTGGCCAAGAGCCCTGGCCTCTAGTTCTTGCTTCACCCTGGAGACGGTCCGGGATGAACGGGCTCTGGCGGAGGTGCCGGCCTTCCGGGGCTGTGTCAGCCCCCAGGGATTGCCAAGTGTCGCAGACATGCAGATCTGCCACAGAGGACGGAGCAAGGGCCCTGAAGGATGTCTGCTCGTGCCAATCGTGGCTCTCCCGGAGTATGTCTCAACGGACCAAAGGCTGCTCGGCCTTACATTCCTTCTGACCGTCTCCCCATTGAGGAACCTACACTGTGGATGTCGCTATGAGCAGATCTACACGTTGAACAAGGATGGCGGTGCGTTCATGTGCTGATCAGGGAACCGTTATGACCCATGGCTGTGCCCAATACAGAGAGGAAGGCAAATGGGCTTCTGATGCAGCCCGATGGTGCAATTCTAATGTGACGACAAAACATACTGGTGAAGCTGAGTGCAGTCATGGATGCCTGTAATCCCAACTACTTGGGAAGTGGAGATAGACTGCCATTTGAGGTCAGCTAAGGCAAAAAGTTAGTGAGGCCCTAAGTCAAAAACAAATGGAAGCAAAAAGTGCTGTGTTGGGGGCATGGCTCAAGTGGTGAATGAGCGTGAGGCTCTGAGTTCAAAACTCCATGACCCCCATCCCCAATGTTGGCATAAAGGAAGATTGCACTTCTAGAACAATGCTTTAAAAAGCTGCAATATGAGAATATGGGGAAAGGTGCCTCAGGCTCTCCTGCCTGCCTGGTCCAGAGGAGAACATGGTGAAGACAGATTCAAGGCTGGCTCTGATTTCGCCTTTTGGGCTCCCTCCCCACTCCAGACTTCCTAGGACCTCTACGTACCTCCCGGGGCCGGGCATACACCACTGATGAGCCATGCCCCGGGCCGCTCAGGGGTGGCCTGGGGTCTTCCGTGGCCCCTGGCTCCATGCTGCCTGTGGTTCAGGGAAGACGCACTAATGAATAATTCTCTGGCACTTACGGAGCACAAACCACCACAAAGCCAGCCTTCTATTTTAGGTCCATTGATAGAGATTGTGCTGGGCATGGAGTCCGAACCTTGGGTTCAGTCCAGCCTTGCCCACACTGGCCCCCTCTCCCCAGGCCTCCGCTCGGGCTCAGTCAGGCTCAGAATTTACTCCGCAGTCCCCACTCAGCGCAGATTTCTCCTTGCCCCACCAATACTCATTCAGCTTTCATCATGGGCCTCAGTTGCTTCTGATTAAAACCAAACCCTCAGGCCAGGCAGACAAAACAGCAAAGCCCCCACACAAAGCCACCAGATGACAGGCCCACAGTCCATGTGACGGTGACAGGAGACAGACTTCCAGGTATGGGGCATAAAGATCACTCAGCTCTGAGCTTCCACGAACCACAGTCACCTGCCAGTGCATACTGGAGGAGCCCCAGGGAAGGCAGGCTTCCTACCTGGAGAAGGAGCTTCATTTTGAGGACATAGCACCACTGGAGGGTCCACTCCAAACCCCCCCCCCACCCCTTTCCTCTATTGTTCTTGGCTGTACTGGGCTGGAACTGAGCTAGACAGGTGCTCTACTACTTAAGCTGTGCCCTCAGCACTTTTTGCTGTGCTTATTTTTGTTTTGTTGGTCGTGGGACTTGAACTCGGGGCCTGGGTGCTATTCCTCTGCTCTTCGGCTCAAGGCGAATGCTCTACCACTTGAACCACAGCGCCACTTCCCATTTTCTGGTGATTAATTGGAGATAAAGAGTCTCATGGACTTTTCTGCCCAGGCTAGCTTTGAACCGAGATCCTCAGCTCTCAGCCTCCTGAGTAGCTAGGATTACAAGCATGAGCTACCAGTGTCTGGTCCTGTGCTTTTTTTGTTTGTTTGTTTTTTGGATGGTCATGGGGCTTGAACTCTGGGTTTGGGCACTGTCCCTGTGCTCTTCAGCTCAAGGCAAGCACTCTACCCCTTGAGCCACAGCGCCACTTCCAGTTTTCTAGTGGTTTATTGGAGATAAGAGTCTCATGGATTTCCTGCCCGGGCTGGCTTTGAACCATGATCCTCAGATCTTAGCCTCCTGAGTAGCTAGGATGACAGGCGTGAGCCACTGGCATCCAGCTCCTGTGCTTATTTTGGTTTTTGGGCCGGGATGTAAATGGACTGGGATTCTTCTAGGCAAGTGTTCCACTGCAGCTGGGATGGCAGGCATATGCCAATGTATCCAGCTATTGGTTGAGATAGTGTCTTTCCAACTTTTTGCCAAGCTTAGGCTTTGAATGTCAATCCACCTGAGGAACTGCTAGAGTTTCAGGGGTGAGCCATGATGCCTGGGCACCAATTTTGTTCTTGAAGTGGTAAGGTGCCATACAACACTAAACAGGGAAGTTTCTGGCTGGTGCAGGACCTTGCTAGGAGGGAAAGGGGGTTCCCTTCTCTTTCCAGTCTCCCCCGTGGTCTTCCCCACAGTTGAAAGTCACCCATTCCACAAGGCTGACAAGTTGGTGGCTCCAGGAAACAGCTCCAGGGAGCAAGAGGTTAATGCTGCTGGGCCTCCCCATGCATTTCCTAGTCTCCTGCTTCCACAGAGCCCCAGACACCGAGAAACACCTGCCTTCTGGCAGGCAAAGGCAGCGCATGCACACGTGCCAATTGCTGGGGCCAGAGTCTGGTTCTTCAAGAGAAGTGGAGCGTCTGGATTCCTACGTAGGTCATGCAGAAGCAACTCAAATCCTCCTGGTCTCCTCCCCACCCCCAAAGGGGGTGAGGCTGGAACCCAGAGCCTCATGCAGGCTTGATAAGCACTGTACCACTGAGCCTTCAAATTCATCTAAAAAAACAGGCAGTGGGCAACCCCAGGGGACCAGGAAGTGTCCTGTCTGCATAGGTTATCAGTGCACAGGCTCTGCCTGGGTTGAGATGGGGTCTCCAGGCTCCAATTCAAATCTCAGAGTTGAGCCCATTTCAGTCTCTCATAGAAGAGTGTCAAAGAGCTCGTCTTAGGCAGCGTTTGGGGGTGGGGTGAGGGAGAGCTGTAGGATTTGGAGGGTAGACTGCCTGCCTGCCCTTGCAAAAACTAAAAACACGAAAACAACCCCCCCCCAACATTTATCAGTGCTGTTCCAGGCAAAAAAGCACCCGGGGGGGGGGCTGCAGCTCCCAGGGTTCGCCTTTCATTAGCAAATTCACTCTGAGGCTGCAGCTCAGGTTTCTGGCTGGGCAGCGTTCATATTTTCTCGCCACACTCGCGATGCTGGGAAACAGTAAAAAAAATCAATCAGAAGACAGCAAGTGCCGGGTGGCCCTGTGCTTGCCGGGCCGGCTCCTGCCTCGGTCTGCCCTTTTACCTTCATTGAAGTCTGCCAGGTCCCCTGGGCTGGGGGGTGGGGAGGTGGGGGGGGGTGGCTGGGATGTGACAGTCTGGGACTATGGGCCTGCGGTGACTCTGGCCAGACACTGCCTGTAAGATCTGGGACAGGAGAGCTTCCTGGAGGAGCCTGGGAGCAGAGAGGCTGAGAGAGAGGACAGAGCTAGGTAGGGGTGGGAGGGCACCAAAAAAAATCACTCGGAAAGCCCCAAGGGCTAGGGCACCTCTTAGAAAAACCGAGAAGGAAGGGATCTACTGATACGTTCTGACCTTACCAACTGCAGGACCCTGAGATCTGCCCCCAGTGGAGTTCGGGTGCCCAGAGATTTCCCCCCTGCGGGTTCCCCCCCCCCCATCTCCCTTTAGTGAGTCTAGGCTGATGTGCTTTAGAAAAATCTCAGGGCTTTCTCCCCCACCCCCACCCCCATCTCAAAGAAAAGCTTTTTCTCCTTTCTTCCTGCCACTTCCTGTCCACCCTAGGAGGTAGATCTGCAGCCCAGGCACCTGGGAAGGGGGACAGTTCCACAGTGCCCTGCTGTCCTCCCACCCCCACCCCTGCTCCCTCGGCTTCCTGGCCCTCACCACAGCGACCCCTGATCACTGACTGGCCGCACCTCCAAACATAGAAACATTTTTATTCTAGTTGCTTTTTGAAAGGATAGCATACAAAAATAGCTGGGGACTCGCAGAACTGTTTAGCCTACAGCTCTTTGTCCATGGACAAATCCTCTTGGATTTTAAGGACAATACTTGAGAACCTGCAGAAAAGAGAAAACGGGCTTTCAGTACCTTGCTTTTCCTCGGTCCTGTCCTACAGACACTCTCAGGATGGGCTTGCCTTTGGTGAAGGCCTGATGTGTGGGCTGCCACCCAGGGGAGAGACCCCAGGGCTATGTGTCCCTTGTGCTGCATGGATCTCAGGAATGAGGAGGGTCTCTCTAGGGGTGGGCTGGCATGGGGGAGGCGTGGGAGACCGGCCTTGGGGCTGATCCCCAAGGTGAGCAGGCCACTCTGCGCCCAGCCCTGCCCTTTCCGATGGCATTACCGTCTGTACATCAGTAAGCAAAGAGCTCCACAACAGTCTCTTAGCCAGGGTGCTACAAGGTTCACCAGCAGCTGGGCTGGCCGCCTCTTACCTGAGGCAGGGAGCGGGGCTGAAAGAGCAGGTTAAAGAGGGAGCAGGTTAGACAGTGCCCAGGATGCCCCTGGTGCAGAGGGGGTGGGGTGGGGGGGGAGTGGGTGAGGGGGCGGATACCAACCCAGAGACCTATGTGGCAGGGGGGCCACTACACTCAGGCTCTGTTTGCCATGGACGGCCCCCAGGGTGGGTCCCTGGCCCACTGTCCTTGCTTCTCAGGCCTTGGGTGGGGGGGAATGGGCAGCTTCTGAGCAGGCTGCCTGTCACTGTCCCTGAAGCCTCTGCTAGCACAGGTGTTCACTGATGGGGGTCAGGCCACAGTGACAAGACAAGGACGTCCAGCAGCTGCAGCAAGAGCAGGAGCTACTAGCTGCAAGCCGGTGGGTCAGCCCGAGCTGGGAATGCACCCCGAGCCACGCAGGCAAGATGGCTATCAGTCCAGAACACACTTCAGAAGCCCAGCGCTGGGGACGTGCAGCGGACAGGGTCCTGTCAGCTCTGCGTCCGCCACCCCGCGGGCCTCCGCCAATGAGACCGCTGCACACGCGTGTCTGCAAGACAGCGCATGCTTGGCTCGGGGCCCGAGCTGCCACTCTGGGTGGGGGGGGGAGGGGAGGAGAGTGCTGGGGACCTGCTTAGCACACAAGCCCGTCTTCTCTCTTGAAGGTGGGTAACACTGCACTCCTCTGATTACTTGACTGGAATTTGGGGGAGCCTGAATTTGGCCCAGTGAAGCCCAAACTGGGCTCAGCTTTTTTTTTTTTTTGTTGGTCGTGGGGCCTGAACTCTGGGCCTGGGCGCTATCCCTCAGCTCTGCAGCTCAAGGCTAGCGCTCTACCACTTGAGCCACAGCGCCACTTCTGGCTTTTCCTGCTTATGTGGTGCTGAGGAATCGAAGCCAGGGCCTCAGGCATGCAAGGCAAGCGCTCTACCACTGAGCTACCTTCCCAGCCCCTGGATCAGCTCTCTTTAGAATACTGTGCAAGCAAGACAAAGATCTCCCTCCGTCAGCTGCATGACTGGAGGCCTGAGCTGATACAAGCTGAGATGTGGAGCGCGTTCTTATAGTAATCTTAAGTCTCACAAAGTCGAAAGCCTGGATACGAAAACAACTTTTGAGAAAACAAGACTCTCGTTATTTCCACCTAGATTCTTAAAATCTCAGGCTCTGCTTCATTACAGACACACCTGACGACCCTGTGTCATGGAGTTGGATGAGTTTGATCCAACTTTGTGAAATGAATCCATTCAACCAAGTAGACCCCCCAGAAACACGACTAGCTGGCCCCGCCCACTATGACTCCACCCTCTTCCTTAGTTTCTTGGGGAACAATCATGGTGGGTCCGAGACCATGGATGGGGAGTGAGGGAGCAGCGGCTGGGGATTTAGACAAATGACTTTCCCTAGTTTTTGACTTCTCTTTGCTCCTGCTATCAGCGTGCATGCATGTACATGTGTATGCACCTGTGCGCATGCCCCTTCCTCCAGCTGGCCATTTCCCAGCATCAGAGGCCTCAACCGAGGCTTGGGGAAGGCTGGCACTTAAGGAGAGGTGTCTGTGAGAAGGGGGCGTAGTAGGTCCTGGAGGGGCTACGCTCTGAGGTGCCTTTTCTTTCTTACCTCCTTGCAAACACTAAAGCGAACGCCGTCCTGGCTATTCTGCATTTGGAGTTTTGACTTCGTTTTTAGTATGATTAATATTTCATCATAAAAGTATTGATTTCCTTTAACTAAGAGACTTAAAGTTTGCAGCATCCTTAAGCATGATTTTATTATGTCTTGGGCCAAATGTTTTCTCCTCCCCCTCCTGAAAAGAATGCTTTTTCCTTTTCTATAATGTGTGTCAAGAAGAAAAAAGGAATTGATTCGCAGAATTCTGCATTATAGGCAGCTTTTAAGGAACCCATGTAGCCTGTGTATTTGAATAGACATTTCTTAAATGGCGTTGTATGTTCACAATTAAGCTTTTCTCTTCTGCTAAAGACACGAGACGGTTCCAAGAGAAACGAACCCTGGGAATCGGAGACGGCTCTGGCCATGACTCCATCGCTTTGCCAACTCCTTCCTATGGCCTGGGGCTCACAGAGAACTTAAGTTTTCAGGTTGTCACTTTCTTCCTTCCTTTTGGAAGGCAGCAGAAAACACGGGTTCCTGCCAGCCCGGGGCTTGTGTGTGTGAGCAATGCGGCGGGGGGGGGGGGGGTCGGGGAGGCTGAGGCCAGTGCTCAGTGTAAGACCATCCGAGAGGCAGGCGGAGGGCAGTGGCTGGCAGGACCAGCGGCATTCTGCAGTGTTTAAATATTGAACATCCTTCCTCTCTCCTCCACATTCATTATTAAGTTGGACCCTCATCGCCGTGCGCACTGGCTTCACTTCTTCCTGTGAACTTGAGACGCGATGGCCTGGGCCGGGGCTGGTGACAGGGAGCAGGAGCCATTGGGGTTTCTTTTTTATATATACGTGCTGGAAATCCTTTACAGTCAGCCCCACACCCTCAGAGCCGGGACTTCCTGACAGCATCTCAGCCTTTCAATGACCCCTGGCACCCAAACGCAGGTATCGCTGCCGCTGCCCCAAGTATCGACAGACGGGGTGGTCTTCCCCTTCCACACGGGGCGCAGGGGCGTCATCTGGGGTGTCATGAGGACCCACGCTCTGCTGTTGGGGATCCAGTGACGGCTCAGTGTTGGCCAGGTAGAAACAATGCTCAGGATGCCACAGCAGGGGGAGATGTGCCAGGCTGAAAGCATGATGTCTTTTTTGTGTGTGTGCTGGGACTGGGCTTCAACCAGGGGCCTGGACACTGTGCGTTAGCTAGTTTAATCAAGGTTGCCGCCTTACCACTTGAGCCACAGTTCCACTAAGCTGTACCAGGTTCACAGAAAAACAAGCATGACAGCTACCGGATGCGCTCTACTTAGTTACTGGACAACTGGCAAGGGGTGGCAATGTGTGAAACGCACCAGAGGTCATGCCCCAGCCAGCCGGCAAGTCGTGAGGTCACAAGTCCTGTGGAGGGGTGGGTGGGGTCCACCACTGGGGCCCCCTGCAGGCCAGCACCATCCTGGGGATTGGCCAGTGGATTGGCCAGCAGGCTGAGCTGCTTACAAGCACCCATTTTTTCCTGGGCTTTATCTGTTCAAGTGAAATTGTCCCAAATGACCAGCTGAAGCCTTCCACTTTCCTTTAAATGATAGTGCTACATTTGAGATCGATGTTTTCCCCTGAAACATGGGCTAAATTTAGCCTTCCCCGCATCCTGCTCTCTGGTCTCAGGGCTGAGCCTTTGCTGTGCTGAGTTAGGTGTCTGCTGGCCAGCACCATTCCTGTTCCTAGCCCATGACTCCAACACCCAGCTTGTCCTTTGTTCTTATTAACACCCCCGCACCACCACCACCACCACACACCCTTGTTTCTCTCTGCCTGTCTGGAGGGGGTCTTCCCCAGCCCCAGCTTTCGAAGCTGATCCTGTGTCTCCTTAGCCACTAGCCTGGCTCCCATCAAAGCTCTGGGGACCCCCTCCCTGCAGCCCCCGGCCCCCAAAGTGGCGAGTGCTTGGTATTTCATGCCCTTCGCAATAGAGGGCTGCTTTCGACTGAACTAAATCAGAGAACTTCTCTCTCCTAGCCCTGCTTGGCAAGCAGCCCGGGAGTGAAATTTCGCTGATTGATTTAATGCCGGGTGCCCCGAGGGCCCGGTATTTCTGAGATCTCGATCCCTCTCTGTGGTTGCAAGAGAACATGCTCTAAAGCAGACAGCTTGAGCTATGCTTTCTATTTTGCTGTTAACCTGTGGACTCTTTTCTTCTTGGCAGGACTGAGAAATAAAATTCAAGCGTGACTCGATGGGAAGATCGCTGGGCCCGCACTGGTGGGTGTGCACGTGTCTTGAGCGTGCGCGTAGCTTTACCTTGGCGTGCAGAGCAGGCTGCACTGCTGCTCAGGGCCCAGGTGGGCTGGCGGGGCCTTCCTGCTTTGCTTTCCCGAAGGCTTGACAGTGCAGTGTAATCAACAAGAGCCGTAAGGGTACTGGCGGTTCACACCTGTCATCCTAGCTACTCAGGAGGCTGAGATCCTAGGATCGTGGTTCAAAGCCAGCCCTGGCAGGAAAGTCTGTGAGGCTTTTATATCTCTGGTTAGCCACCAGAAAACAGGAAGTGGCACTGTGGCTCAAACCAGTAGAGCACTAGCCTTGAGCAAAAGAGCTCAGGGACACCACCCAGGCCCTAAGTTCAAGTCCCATGACCAACAACAACAACAAAAGCAAAGACTTAAATACGGGTGGGCATTCCTATTCATCTCCAGGGATGGTTTCTCAAGGAATGAGTGCAAACAGGGGATTGGTATAGGGGCAATTCACAGTGTGGCAGACACAGATTACACAGCTGACAGGAGCCGACTAAGCAAAATCTGGCGAATACACACTATGAAAGCTTGAACTGTGTCCCTTCTCCAATTCTGACACTGAAGTTCCACTCCCAGGGCTTCAGAATGCAACCTGATTTGCAAACAGGGTCACTGTGCAGATGAAAGGAGTGAAGATGAGGTCACTGGGGTGGGCTGGGCCAGGATGTCTAGGTCTCATAAAAAGTGGTGACCTGGACATAGAGACACGCACACGGCGAGAGGACCGCAGGAAGGAGGCAGGGCTGGCCAAGGAGCAGGCATTCACTGCTTGCCACCAGCAGGAGCTCAGTGACTTTGTCACGCTGTGCCTCGTGGCCTCTGTCAAAGCCATCGAGCCACACCTGGAGCTCAGGCTCTGGCCTTTGCCACTGCAAACCAGTTGGTGTGCCACCAGTGGCCGCTGCTCAGCCACTGAAACTGAAGTTTACAAACAGTTACTTTATCGCTTCTGACAGAACAACAGTGCTGTTAAAAATATGACCCTGCTGGGCGCCGGTGGCTCATGCCTCTAGTCCTGGCTATTCAGGAGGCTGACATCTGAGGATCGCCATTCAAAGCCAGCCTGGGCAGAAAAGTCCAAGAGACTTTTATCTCCAATTAACCATCAGAAAACCAGAAGTAGCACTATGGATCAAGTGGTAGAGAGCTCGCTTTGAGCTGAAGAGCTGAGGGACAATGCCCAGGCCCAGAGTTCAAGCCCCATGACTGCCGGAGGGGGTGTGGGGTGTGGGGGGGAATTAAGACCCTGCTGGGTGCTAGTGGCCTATGTCTGTAATTCTAGTTACTTAGAAGGCTGAAATCTGAGAATAGAGATTTGATGCTAACTAGGACAGAAAAGCCCAAGACTCCTATCTCCAATTAACCTGCAAGTATGGTAGGCTGGAGGTGTGGCTCAGGTGGCAGAATGCCAGCCATGAGTGAAAAGCTAAGTGAGCCAGGCACCGGTGGATCACACCTGTAATCCCAGCTACTCAGGAGGTTGAGATTTGAAGATCATGGTTCAAAGCTAGACCAGGCAGGAACCTTTGTGAGACTCTTATCTCCAATGAACCATCAGAAAACCAGAAGTGGCACTGTGGCTCAAGTGGTAGAACGCTCACCTTGAGCTGAAGAGCTGAGGGACGGCGCCCAGGCCCAGAGTTCAAGCCCCACAGATCCTATGTCTTTCTTCCCGGGCTACACAAGTGCACAGAGCAGCATCCAAGGCACCTGCACTGTGACACTGTGTGGGCAGTAAAAGCCCTTGCTACTGAATAGCAAGGCCAAAGAAACACAAGTTATCCATACCATGGAATGCTATGCAGCCATGAAAAGGAACACCTGTCATTTGTGAGCACCAATACAGATTTCTAATTCATTTCTAATTAGTGGTATCTGATGGGGATACAGAATTAGGATTTTGCCTTAAGTCTTTTTAAAGGCAGTTCCTTACTATAAACTGCGTGCTGAATTAAAATCTTTAGGAGTTAGCTGGGGTGCTGGTGGTTCACTGTAACCCTAGCTACTGAGGAGGTGAGATCTGAGAATCATGGTTCGAAGCTAGCCCAGGCAGAAAAGTCCCTGTGAGACTCATTTCCAATTAACCACTCAAAAACCACTCAAAAAACTTTGAGCTGTGGCTCAAAGTGGTGGAGTGCTAGTCCTGAGCAAAAATGTGCTGGTCCTCAGTTCAAGCCCCATAACTGACAAAAAAAGAAAAGAAAAGAAAAGGAAGTCTTTAGGAATTACAGCCCTGGGGCAGAGACATTTATATCATGTTACATCCTTAGCAGCTAAAAGCAAATAGGTTAGTTTTTTTTGTACATAAACGTGCGTGTTCAGAGCAAATACAACCAGCTCTCACAAGCAGCCTACAAACCGTCCAGGGCAGGTTCACAACCAAGTGAGTTTGAAAAAGGCTGCCTGTTCTGGTTTTTAGAACTGTTTCGCTTTTCTAACTATATAGACATGAGGCTGAGGTCCTGTGGCTCTGGACCCAGAGAAGAGTCTGGAAGGAGGCCATGGGAGGAAGGTGTCTAGAGGATGGTGGGAATTAGGGGCGACAACCAGAGGAGACATCAACCCCATTCACAATGTCTTAACTAACTTTTTTTAGTTTATTTATTTTTCTGTAGGTCATGGGGCTTGAACTCTGGGCCTGGGCGCCATCCTTCAGCTCTTCAGCTCATGGCAAGCGCTCTACCACTGGAGCCACAGCACCACTTCTGGTTTTCTGGTGCTTTATTGGAGATAAGAGTCTCAGGGACTTTTCTGCCTGGGCTGGCTTTCAGCCGTGATCCTCAGATCTCAGCCTCCTGGGTAGCTAGGATGACAGGCGTGAGCCACCAGTGCCTGGCTAGTTTAATTTTTTGTTACTATTTCTATTTATTTACTTTTTTTTTGGCAATACTGGGTCTGAACTTGGGGCCTCACGCTTTCGTGGCAGGTACTCTACCACCTGAGCCATGGTCCCTGCTCTTCATCTTTTCAAAATGAAGACTTGAGTCTCTTCTTTCTTGCTTTGACTGGGCAGAAAAAGCAGTGGAGACAGGGACAAAGAGTGACCGGTAGTGTTAGTGGGGCTCTCCCTCTGGTGGTGGCCACCAGGGGGGTCTGTCCCCACATGAGCACGCAGCGGGCAGGGTCCGCTGGGTCACCCCTTCCTGTTCTATCAGCGCGGTGACATTCCTGTCCCTGGGCTCAGCAGCCCAGCCTGACAGGCTGGCGCTGGCAGCTCAGCAGTGCTGGCCCTGCCCCCATCGCCATGAAATACGGCCCCTTCCCCGCCTCTGCCTGCACGCCGGGGCTTTGATTCATCATTTCTCCTACTCGCTCTGTCCTTTATTTTTCTGCCCTCCCTGGCCTTTGATTGCTTCTCGTGAGTTTATCATATTGAACTTTTATCCCTTTCCAGGAAACCCTATTATTTTTTTCTTCCCTTTCACAATTAATAAATAATCGCGAGAGCACTTCTTTGGATAGCGAGCATCCTGCTGCTGCTACAGCTCCTCCTCTGTGCCCACACCCCCGCCTGGGCTCCGAGGTGGAGGGGGGGGGGCATCGCTGCAGTGGGGACCAGGGGAGGCCCAGGTGGCTTCATTATTTGAGCCTGATGATAGGATCACAAATTCAGGGTCCCTCTCCAGGTAGGGGAGGTTCAGCGACTTGGGGCTCTAACCAGTGGGCGTGGACAGTCAGGGAGAGCCCCAGCCTGAGGCGGGCCTGGAGGCTGTTAGAGTCTAGGTACTACAACAAGGGTCTGGAAGGTTTGATCCTCCCCTTGAGGTATTCAGAGGAGGGGCCCTGAGAGGGCTGGGTCATGAGGTACTTAAGTCAGGGATGGATGGGGTTCATAGCTGAATGGACTGTTAGGGACAGGAGGTGGGGCCTGGCCTAGCTGGAGGAAGCAGCTTAGTGAGGGGGGAAATCTGTTTCTTGAACCTCATGAGGTGGACAGCTTTGCTGTACTATACCCTCTGTGTGAGGATTTTTACCCCCCCCCCTCCCCCCGAGCCCAGGCCTCAAAGCAACGGAGCCAGCCATGACTAAACTCTCACACCGTGAGCCATACTGACCTCTCCCCCTCCTTCAAGTTGGTTTCCTCAGACATTCGGTCAGAGCGGTGCAAGGCTGGGGCAACACTGGGACCCTCCGTGGTGGGATCGAACTCTAGCCTGAGGCAAACTGGCCGTGTGACCCAAGCTGTGGTTTCAACTTGATTGGATGGAGAGCTGCGGGAGCAATTAGATTCCTGAAGCATGTTTCTGGTGTGTCTTGGTGTTTTCCACAGACCCGGGGAAGACCAGCCCTGGAGGCGGGCAGAATGGTCCCCAGGCTGGGGCTGGGGTAGAAAAGGGGAAGAAGGAGCAGCCCAGCCCGGCCAAGGACTCTGCTTCCAGGCCCTGATGTGGGATGCCCTGCTCGGCCAAGCCCTCTTGCGCGGTGGGTAGCGGGCTTGAAAACAGGGAGCCAAACATGCTTTCCTCCCTTAGGCTGCTGCTGAATGCTCACATAGTGTTCCATGGCTTAACACGGGGGAACTAATACTGACAAGCAGGTACCGTTTACCCGTGCTCTTCCCAAATCCACACATAAGCTGCCCTGCCGGCTGGAGGCTTTACAGCAGGGCCTCTAAACTGAGCCCCTTTCCCAGAAGCCTCGATTCTGAGGTCAGACCACAATCAGCAGAGATTTCTGGAAAGGTATGAAATGCAAACCTATCTTATGATTTACAGGAAAGAAAAGGGAACAGGAAGCTCTTTTTTTTTTTTCTTTCAACCAGCAAGAGGTTTTGTTCAAAATAAAAAAGAAATGGAAAACGGCAAGTTGAGGGAAGAGGAAGGGTGCCAGGTGAGTCTGGATCGCATCAAGGTTTCCAAATTATTCTGAGATGCGGTGTGTGTTCCAACTTCTTCCCACATTTGGATGTCTTTAAGGAAAATGCAGCACAAATGGGAAGAATTTATGATCAAAGAGGGACAACACGAGATGATCTGCTCTTTACGAGCTGTCGGATGGCGGCTCTGTGGCATCTGACAGATTTAGAAGGGTGTTCTCAATACAGTACTCCTATGGCGATATATTTACGCTCTACACAATCCAGCCACTTGAAGTCAGCTCAATGGCTTGGATCACAGTCACAGTTGCGCATCTATCACTACAGTCAATTGCAGGTCATTTTCAAGGTCATCCTAACATAAGTTTTGGTTATAAGCTGAAGCGGGGGATGGCGAGCTTATCCCCGTGTCTTGGCGGAGTGAGTAGTAACCTGGCCTACAAGTCATTCTCCACTCCGGGTCTTTCTGTTCATCCTCTTTCTTTCATGTGGCACAAAAACATTTCTGTCTTCAAATCAGGCCCAAGCCCAAAAGCTTTCTCATCATGGAAAAATGTCCCCAGCCAACTTTCTCATGTGTGTGTCTTTCCTAACGAAGGGGAGAGGCATTGGGCTGGCCACCTGTTTGGGAGGCAGGCTGGGGGTCCTCAGGCCCCACTTCTCTTCCATAGTGGAAGCTGATGACTAAGGGGCTCAGTGCCAGCCACACCAGGGCAGAGTCATGTGTGCAGCAAGGTTGGGGATTTGGCTGTGGACCAAAGCACCAACAGCACGGCGACAGCTCTCCTGTCCACGGGGTGGGCAAGCCCGAGCACAATGCTACCAGATCTGTCCCTCCTCTACGTTCCTCAGAGACGTCTGCCTACTCCAGCTCTAGGTTAGAGCATTCACTACTCATTATTCCAGCTCTCCAGATGGTGCCTTCAGGGCGCGGATCCTGGTGGGAAGTTCAGAGCCTGTGTTCATGATACCTGGGAGCTCCAGAGGGACTGGTCTCCCTTTGGAGTCCCCAAGAACTATGTTGGGCAGATAAATGGGAATATGAAAGCTCTGTTCGTTCATTCCATCCATCCACCTACCCACCCATCCATCATCATTCTACTATCATCCATCCATCCATCCATCCATCCATCCATCCATCCATCCATCCATCCATCCATCATCAATCTATTAGCCATCCAATATTTACTAGGCGCTATCTGTATGTATAGAACAGCCCAGGAGCTGAGAATTCAGCAGTACACAAAAGCACAGTGCTACTTTTCTGGAACTTTCTGGAACAATTTCCAAAATGGGATGGGGACAGGCGCAGGCGGGGGAAGGACCAGGCAGAAAAAGAACACGTCAAGAAGGGACGAGTGCTGTGAAGGGATGAGGCGGCAGGGTACCCAGAATGCTGAGAGCGGGGGCAGGGATGCTGCCAGCAAGATGGTCAGGGAACACCTCTGGAGAGGGGGAGCCTACATCACACAGGCAGAGGCCCACCTGCCATGATGAATGCAGCTGCACTCCTTGGGGGGTCCTTAGAGAGAACTATGGGGAGAGCTCAGGATGACCGCAGGGACCACACCGTGTGGGTTACAGGGCATTGTAAGATGGGAGCTGGTGATGGAGACGCACATTTGCCATCCACCATAAAAGGATCTTTCCAGCTACGGTGCTGGGAACAGACCGCTGAAGAGGAGGCTGACTCTGAAGCCACTGACACAGTCCAGCTGCTTATGGACAAGCTCCACGCTCCATTACATACAGGCGATGGCTGCTTTTGGCTACAATGGCAGAGTCTTGTGACAGAGACCATATGGCCCCAAAGTCTTAAATACTTAGCAACCAGTCCTTCAGGAAGAGTTAGCTGGGTCTTGGCCCGGGAGCGGGGCGTGGTGGAGCGTCGTCTGGCTGCACTTCCCAGGGAGAGCCGGCGGGCAGGTGTGGGCAGGTACGGGCACCCGGGAGGGAGGCGAGTCAAGGACGACACCAGTGTGGCCTTGGCCTTGAGGAGGGGGTCCGGGCCCAGCTACGCTGCGTGAAGACATGTTCTCAGCTGCCTTCTGCTGCCAGCAAAGTGCGGGGCCAGGGCTGTCTTCCTGCTCCGCGGGCTGGGTGGCGGGGTCACTGTCACTTGCAGCCAGGCTCCTGCGGCCCAGCAGCAGCTTCCATACATGGCTTCCTGTCCTGCTGGCCGCGCCTCACACCTTGCGGGACACCCGCGTGTCACCTCGTGGTCACGCCAGCCGTGCAGGCACAGCTTGTTTAAGCGATCATCCTGCAACACTCCCTTCTGGAGCCTTCCACCGTCAAAGTGCAGATCAGGTGCTGCGATAGTAGGTGAGGCGTGACCCTCCAAGACGTCATGATTGCCAGGGCAGCGTCTTCTAGAACATTCTCCTGTCCAGTCTTGGAATGGTGGTATGGAACTGTGTCTATAATGGGTCTGGCGACAGCCGGATGAGCTTTGTTGTAAAGACCATGGGGCAGTGTCACCAGTCCACACATGGTACCTGGCGTCTAGTAGATGCTCAATAAATTTTTGCTGAGGAATGATCTAATGGGTGAACTCTATGGCTGTCCACAAAGACCACTTTCGTGGATCCACAAAGGCAACGAGCTATAGTTCCCAAGTTCTCACCCCTGGAGGCCTCAACTATACCCACCCAGGCCAGCCTCGGAGCCTGCTCTGGACCCGCAGACTGGGCATAGCCCTGTAGAAACACTTGCAGTTGCCACTGGCGGTGGGGGCCTTAGATGATGCCTGTTTGGAAGAGTCCTGGCCGAGAGCCAGCCTGAGCTGCAGAAGAGCGGCAGACAAAGCTGCTGGCACCTATGCCCGCTGGGCAAATGTCACTGGCTCAGGAAGCCTAGGCAACCACTCAGTGCTGGAAGCTAAGCGGCCACCCTGAGGCCCAGTCTGGCAGCGAGCTGTGTCAGGTGGGCGGGGGTGCAGTAGGGGGCGGGCGTGGATCCTCCTTGGGCCCCCCGCCTGTGGAGGTCCTGCAGATGCATGGGTTTTAGCAATGCCACACAGGCTGGGTGAGAGCTGGGGGAGCCCGGCCCCACTCGGCCTCTCTCCTCCCTGGGTCTCTGAGCTGGGGGGACGGGGGACACTCCCCTTGCTGCTGCTCCACAGTCAGGCCCACACCTTGTTTTCCCTGGCACTGCCAAGCCCGGCGGATGCTTCTGTGTGGGAACGGCCCAGGGTGGCAGAGTGCAAACACAGCCATCTCCCTGGCAGTGTGTCTACGCAGGACACCCTCCTCCTTCTGGGCCTCCTCTGGCTCCCTTCACTGAGATCATGGCCAGGCAGTGCTTGGCCAGCCTTGAGGCGCTGCCCAGAGGGAGGGGCCAGGGTCATCTTCAAACCAGGCAAGCTGTACCCAAGCCAAGGACGTGCTCAACCCCGCCCGACCGCCCTCAACATCTGGGAGGCACCAGTGTGCCCACACACACCGCTGCCCTCAGGCCGCTGTGTGCAACGAGCAAGGATCCAGACGCTCTTGCTTCAAGACCCCTAGATACGGCCCAAGCAAGCTCCCACATCTCACTCAGGGACCTCTGGCCCTACCTTTGCCCCTGACTCCTCTGCATTCACGCATGAAGGTCATCTGGGGTGACCTCTGCCCACCAGCCTCCTTCTTGGGTATCTCAGGCCCAACACCATCCACTTCCACGCTCACCCCCAAGGGTTGCGTGTGCACCACAGATGGCGTAGGAGACTGCTAGCACACGTGTATTGAGCAGGGCGTGTGTGCACAAGTGTGCTTGCCTCATACTATCATGTGACTGGCAGAGCCTGGGGGCCCCGCTAGAATGCCTGTGAGCACGGTGGAGAGGTGCTTGGCATATACAGGATTTATTGCCCAGGCCTTGAGTGCTGGCCCAGCCACGCTCACGCTGGGGGCGGGGGCGGGGCAGGTGCCATCCTCAGCCCCATTGCTACAGAACGCCCTGTCCCAGCACTGCGCCTGCAGTGGCCTGACTCCAGGCCGCAAAGGGGTGAGGTGGCATCATGCAGCCAGCACAGCAGTAGGCACCTGTGTGGCGTGGGCACAGGGGATGGCAGCCCTAACACTGCTGAACCCAGCACGAGGGAGGGCCATGCAGATGGGTGGGAGCTCAGGGTGGATTCTGCAGCTGTTCTTGGCTGGGGCAGGCAGAGGTCAGAGGCCCTGAGCAGCTGGCACTATGTCAGGACTGTAGTTAGAGCACTGTAATGACCCGATGGACATGTCCCTGGGGCTTCAGACTGGAGTTCCGCTTTTTAAAAAAGGCACATTTTTCCCCAACACTCAGGATTTTGTAAATGTCAGCTATTTCTGATCATTTTCCAGGCTCCTGGGGGTGGGGGGGGGTGCTGGGCCTCCTTCATCAACACTGACGCTTCCTGCCACGGAGCTTTGCCTCAGACAGTGATAATGTCCACTGCGCAAGAGGCTGGAGCCTGTGGAACCCAGCACCTGAGGGCCCAACTGCCACCCATGAGGTCCCCATACTCAGAAAGCCACAACAGAAGCCCTGCCGAGGCTTGAAAGCCACTTAGCAGGAAAGAAGAACAAAGAGCAGGAGATAAGTTTTTCTCAGGAAGCCAGGGGCGTAGAAGCGGGCCTTGCTCTAAGCGGCTGGGGCAAGGATGCTGCTTTCTGGGTCCTGCTTGCCTCACTACAAGCTGGGTTAAAACAGCTGCATTGTCTGCGGATTTCTCTCTCTCTCTCTCTCTTGTCAGTCGTGGGACTTGAATTCTGGGCCTGGGCACTGTCCCTCAGCTCTTCAGCTCAAGGCAAAAGCTCTACCACTGGAGCCACAGCGCCACTTCCAGTTTTCTGGTGGTTTATTGGAGATAAGAGTCTCATGGACTTTTCTGCCTGGGCTGGCTTTGAACCCTGATCCTTGTATCTCAGCCTTCTTAGTAGCTAGGGTTACAGGTGTGAGCTAATGGTGCCTGGCTCTCTCCTTATTTTATAGAAGAACAGGGAGCCTAGTGCCTAGCACCGAATTGGAAGGTTCTTTTGGGGGGTACTGAGGTCTGAATTCAGGGTCCTACACTGGCTGGTGAGCCACCCACCCAGCCCCATGTGAGAGATTTTCACCCTGTGAGGCAAGCCATATACCACATCCCATGTATTCAAGTTTCTGCCAGATGGATGTTCTGGACGAATCACAGCCCCATACCCAGGATTTCACAGCTGCAACATCTGCTCTCAACACCACACTCTGAATTTCCCACATTCACCGTGGGAAGCCAGCAGGGCTCTGGGGGACCTGAGCTCACAGGGGCCAAGGAGACACCGAGGCTCCGAGGGAGAAGGAAGGGGGCTATCTAGGTGAGAAGAGATGCTGCAAGGCACAAGTCCCCACAGTGCTGGGGTCATGCTGACTTTCAGCCTTGTGGGAATTTGAGATGTCCAAAAAAACAATCCTGTGTGCTTGTACACAAATGCCATGGCTGGATTGCTGCAAGGGAAGGGAGCGGAATTTCTGCAAGACGCTGGCCACAGAGCAAAGAATCATGGGAAGAGCTATCGCCTCAGCAGAGGTGCCAGGGAGCAGGAACCTCTCGGTGCCTCCGTCACACCAGGCTCTGAGCCTCTTTTCTGGAACAAGCCAAGATGCTCCGGGGAATCATCATGGCTCCCAAAGGCCCAGACAGGGCAACATCCACCAGTCACAAGAAGCGGGGCTCGGGAAGATGCAGAGAACACACGGAGGTAGAGGAGAAACGGAGGCTGTCTTGAGATCCCACGGTGGCCCTGTGGCTTCTCATCCTCTCCACCCACAGATTGCACTGGAAGAAGATCCTGCTGGTCCCACTGCCTGGCTACTTCTGGACTGACTTCATACTTCCCTAGGAAAACCCTTGTGCTAGGCATCCAGAGGTGCCTATTATTTCTGAAAGGACAAAAACTTGGCCATAGCCCAAGTACCCATCAATAGGGGGCTGGCTAAACAAACAGTGGTCTGCCCAGATGATGGATGCCAGCAGTCAGAACCGAATGAATGAGGGTGCTCTTATGAACTAACATGAAGAAAATCTCTAAGATATACTGTGGAGTGAAAACAGAGGTCAGTTCGGCTGTTTAAAAAAGCAATACCAGCTCATCATACAAGTACAGTGTGTAAACACTTAGAGAAGAAGGTACAGGAGGATGCACACACACCCACGGAGGAAGGGGCTTCCAACCATGGACAAGGTGGGCACAGCGCCACCTACTGCACAGAGGTGAAATGAGCGGAGAGGGGCCCAAAGCCTGTCTCTTTTCTGTCAAGTCCTTGGTTCCCTTCTCTCCCAGACTCCTACCCAGACCCCTTAGGAGCTCTCTGGAGAGCTTGTTCAAGATAGAAAGGGAAGGGACAAGTGGAGAAGTCCATGCCTTCCACCTCTCTTGCTCTTCAGCACCGTTACGGTTACATCTTTGTCCTCTGGGTTTTTCCCCCCCTCACTTAACGGGTGCTTGTGAATTAACTCCTGCCCCTCCGAGTACACTCAGCGATACGGTCCAGAGTATTTCAATGTTTAGATCTGAAAAGGAGAGAGTGTGACTAAACTTTTTGGGAAGCGGTAAAGTGGTTCTCAATCACTGTTCTGTGAGGACACCCCTGGATTCCTTGAGCAAGTCAGACAGTGTGTTGAAACACATAAAATCAGGACTCTGGTCAATTCACATATAAAAAGCAGGAGCTTGAGTTTTCTCAGTTTCAGGATTTACTGTCATAAATGAGCCTTTCAATTCTTTGATTCTGTTATTACACGTGTGCTAACGAGAACTTGGCAGTTAATAAAATAAATGACTCAGAAGCAAAATTTATGTTTCTTTTAGTGAGCATGGTCATGTCTCTGCTGGTCTGAGTTCCACGGCTCGCGGGGGTACAGTCTTGGTTCAGGGTCCCGGCCACTGGAAAACTTCACAATGGAAGACAGTGCCTGGACAAAGAGCCAACAGCCAGGTTCTGAAACGCAGGCTGGCCAGCACGAGCTATGTGCCACAGGGCAAAGCACTCCCCTTCTCCGCACACCGGTCTGCTGGTCTGCAGGCTGGTATTGTGAAGGTCAAGCAGACTGCGGGCTCTGGGTGGCAGTCAGTGTCAAGAGGCTAGGATGGGTGCTGGGCTGGCCTGGCCACCCTAGGACATGGCTGGCTCTGTTACGACTGTGGCAGATCAGAACTTCTCTGGCTCAGGCTTCTGGTATGAGGAGGAAAATCCTGCTTGCTGGCACACCCCATGGCTTTGCTGTTTTTTGTTTGGGACCCAAGCCAGGGGCACCACTGCTGCCTTACCACCTCAGAAGCGGCACTTCTGGATGCCATGGGGGCGGGTCTCTTTGCGGGGGGGGGGTGATCAGCTCATGCTTTCTGGGAGAGAGGGAACTCACTTGTTATTCTGGGTCCTTCACAAACAACCAACACTGAATGCAGCTTGCCTTTGTTTCGTACTTCACAGGGGCCAGACGCATAGCTGGAAGGCCTAAAAGTGTGGGTGACATTGGCATGTGTTTTCATTTTCCTCTTTAAGCATTTCTGTGTACGGGTCGCTAGTGTTAAGCATGTTCACGTTGTTGTACAATAGCCCTGTTGGTTTCATGCGCATTCATGGAGGCTCAGGCAAGGTGAACTAAGTAGCCCAAAGTCAAGGAACAAGTGTATGGGGGGTGGGGGTGGAGGGGAGAGGCAGGAGGCTGGACTTGAACCCAGACCGTGAGCCCCGGGCTGCCGTGAGCACACATGGGGTACAGTGGAGCTGCTGTTCTGCACCGCCAAGCCTGGCTGGCCCACAGCGGCCTGCTGGGAGCCTGGCACAGCCAGGGTCACAGGGGCTGCAATGGAGGTTGGGGTCTTCTCACTCCCTGCACGGGCTCTCCATACCCTTCTCCGTGAATACCCAGGCAATGTCCCCTGCATCCCACACCGTTCTGGGCACAGGCCTGCTGTAGGCAGAGGTCAGCTATCCTCTGGGGCGGTGAAGCAACACTCAGTTCTCAGGAACTTCCTCCTCTCTCCCTTTACCTCCTTGGCAAGGCACCCGGGCTGCTCTGTGCCATGCCCATGAGAGCTTGCAGACAACTGTGCAGACTCTTAGAGAAGCTCCCTGGGGACAAGGGCCACACAGGGATCCCTGGCAGGCCTCCCTCGCCCCCCTCCCCCACCCTTGGCACTGGCTCAAGGTGCCTGGTGTGAGGGATGTGGTGCCTTGGCCCTGACTACACTGGTCAAGCCTCAGGAAGAGGCCGGCTTTGGCAGCTTCTGCTGCCTGCTGCTTTCATGGCAGGCCGGGGCAAGCCTGTACTACCCGCCTGGTTTAGAACTGGCGATCCTGACACAGCATCTCGCTTTATCTCTGCTTTGGAGGTCTATACGGATCCGAGGGGCAGGTCTTACACACAAGGACTTGGGAGCTCGTTGGGGGCACAGAAGACAGGGGTGGGGCACACTGCTGGTCAAGGCCACCGCTCTGCAAAGCGTCTGCTGTGCCCACCTCTGACAGATGCTCTGAGACAGGAGGTGGATCTGGCCACAGTGGGGCCTCCAGATGTGTGAAGCTTGGGGCATTAAGAGGTGGTGGGTCTGGGCAGGTGGGGCTCAGAGCCTCTGGCTCAGGCTTGTCTTGCTGGGGTGGGGAGCGGTGTTTGGAGTGACCACAGGAAGGCCATTTTCTCCCACGTAGAGAAGGGGCTGGAATGATCATATGAGAATGATATAGAAACACACAAAGTGCTCAGCAGTTCAATAACTTTGCTTTGGTGGGAGGGGGGAAGGGCTCAGGGCAGGCAGAGGATCTGTGCAAGCCCCTGGCCCGCAGGCCTCGCTGGGCAGGGAGCTGAGGTCCAGGCACAAGCTCCTTTCTATGTCACTCCAGAAAAGGTACTTTTTCTGTGTGAGCTGGGAGGAGAGCACTGGTTGTGGCTTTATAATTGGAAACAAGAAAAACAACAGGCCTAAAGCCCTCATTTCTGGGAACCCCCTACCCCAGATGACATTAGCACCTCGTCCACTTTCCCAGGGGAGGCCTAGGAACTAAACACATTCTTTCTTTCTTCCCCTCTCTATGCATGACAGTCAGCAGCTGGATCCCAGCACTGGCATCTCCGAGTTCCTGCTCTGTCACTCAGTTGACAGAGTACTAGGAAGGCCGGCTCTTCCACAGAACTAGTCATGTTCCGGGCCGGGCAGCTGATAAGGCTGGTTTGTCTGCCTCTGATAAAGACAGCATGAAAAGCAGCTGCCCAGATTCTCTGAGGATTTAAATGTGTACCCCAAGATTCTCAAGCCTTGCAGGAAGCTGGGACAGGAAGCAAGGCCCTCATGACACGAAGTCCAGAGAGACCAACTCACGGGGGGGGGGGTAAGAGGGGTGGGAGAGAAGGGTTGATCTGGGAAGCCCAGACTCCCCAAGTCCCACCCTCCTGCCCCACCTCCAGTCCCCTGAGCACCTATGCACTAAGAACCATCAGTCCTGGTGGGCAGACCCCTCCATGCTAGTGCAGGCCAAGGCAGCAAGCAGGAAGGTGCATGTGGTGATTTTAACAGAATGACCTGGCAGTCCCCACAGCTTGCATGGTCACCGGGGCCCAGCTTCCACTCTAGGTAAACACCCAGAACTTCAAACAAGGGTCAAAACAGCAGCGCACACCTGAGTGCTCCCAGCGACCTCAAGGTGGAAAGGAGCCTGACAGCGGATGGCTGCTTCCAGACACTGGCTGCAGCACAGAGGAGCCTGCATTTTTGTGGAATGAAGGAAGCCAGGTGCAAAGGACTACTGCACTCACTAGGATTTGAATGAATTACCTAGGACAGGCACATCTATTGTTTTGTTTTGTTAGTTTTAGTGCCAAACAAATGCTTTTCTATTGAGCCACAGCTTCTGCCTGGAAGACGTCAATATATAGACAGAAAGCAGCTTGGTGGCCTGCCCAGGGTAGGGAGAGGAGGGACGGGGAGGGACAGCTACATGGCTTGGGGTTGGATGCGGGGACAGGTTTTGTAGTTAGCAGAGGTGATGACGACATAATACTGAATTGTTCACTTTCAAATGGTCCAGGACAAGTCTTGGGCAGCTGCTGGGACGGAAAGTATCCTCACACAGCAAGGCCCACTTGCAGACATCCCCAGCATGTAGCCTGGGTCTGATGGGGAGGGTCAGCACCATGGAAGGTAGGAGTCTGGTCCACAATGACAGGTGCCAAGCTTCTGGTGCTGAGTTATGATGTGCAAACCCTGAATGATCACTTGGGTACACCTGTCCCAGGTGCCTTTCCCTCACTGGGGTGACAGAAGAATGGGGTCTTAGAGATCTCATGTCTCTTGTCAAAGCATCCCAGACTCACCAGTAAATGACTAGGGCCTCAGGGGAACTTCCTGGTCTTTCTGGTGCTCACACAAGGGAGACAGAGCCCTTGCCAGGTCTGGGCCAGCCAAGGCTGTCAGAGATTCACTTTCAATCACCAAAGCCACAGTGCTAGGCTCTGAGGTCTGGCGGCGGCAAACAGGACAGATTAGGGATCCATGTGGGTGACATTTTCCTTGGTGGAGAAAGGCAGGCACACACACATGTCAGGAAAAAAAACTGATGCCAGGCTGATGTGCCAAAGGGCGGGTGTAACCCTGCCCAGGGCAGTGATCAGAAAAGGCCTTTTTGTTTGGGGAAGATGGGGGTCAGCTTGAACTCAGGGCCTAGGTGCGGTCCCTGAGCTCTTTTGCACAAGGCTAGTACTCTACCACTTCGAGCTACAGTGGTACTTCTTGTTTTCCGATGGTTATTTGGGGATAAGAGTCTCACAGGGACTTTCCTTCCCATGCTGGCTTCGAACTACGATTCTCAGCTTTCAGCCTCCTGAATAGATTACGGGAGTGGTCCAAAAAAGGCCTTTTGGGGGAGGCAGCACACAAGCTGGATTGGAGCAGTCAGTGGGAGGCAGTCACCTCAGATCTAGGCAGGGGCATCTATGCAAAGGCCTTGAGGCATGGCAGTGGTTCTTAAAATGTGCTCTGGGAATCCAAGTTTTCCTAAAAATAGTAAAAGGTCCTGTTTATATTCCTTTTCCTGGGGATGCAAGAAGAGTTTCCAGAGACCACGTGAGACAGGCGTGCGACTGACCGAAAGCAGCAGGGAGGAGGCACCAGCTATTTTCCAGGCATGAAAAATAGACAGCAGATTTTTTTTTTTTGGAAATTATTGTTTCTAGAAAACCATGTTTCTGTTTATATACAATGGACTTATGAACTGATTTCTAAAAGCATTTCTCTAATACAGACAGCTCTATCCACACACCAGGGGTGCTCTCTGGGTTTGTCTGCCCAGAGTGTGAGGTGTCTTGAGCCCAGGACAGAGTGGCGCTGGCACTCTGTAGGGGCAGCTGCAGAGAGCCAGGGGTTGGAGGGTTCAAGGGGAGCCTCAAAGGGTTGTCTTGAGCCTCGAGCTTTGTCTCAGCAACAGAATAAGATCAAAAGGAGAAGTACAGCAGTAGAGCTCACTGGACACTGATGAAAGTGAACTATACAACTTGTGGGTGGAAATGAGAGGGAGGGAATGGGAGTAAAGGAAGGGATGACACTGTACAAAGGAAATGTACTCATTACCTGACTCATTTAATTTGTAATCCCTCTTACATCACCTTAAAAATAACAATAAAGTAAAACAGAAACTCAGAATAGATTTAACCTAACCAAAATAATCAACCAAGAAGTCCCACTCCTCTTCATTCCATAGGTAAGACGTGAGCATCATTACAGATCAGAATTCTGATCCAAAATTTCTGCTCTACCTAAGCTATATTCCTGTGGTACCCATCAAAACAACCCTTCAAGTAAGTAGTGCTTAGGCATACTAAGTCCTCAAAAAGTTAGGCTGGTATTAAATTAGACAAGCCTCCCACCCATAGAGAACTTAAATGTAAGATCAAATCAGCCATGCATTTGAAAGCCAAATGACCAGAAATGTTAGTTTCCTAGTAAATTACCCACCCATTCATTTATTCAAGAAAGCTTACTGGGCACTGATGGCTCAGATCTGTAATCCTAGCTACTTGGTAGGCTGAGATCTGAGGATCATAGCCCCAGTAGTAAAGTTCATGAAACTCTTATCACCAATCAACCACAAAAAACCTAGAAGCAGGGATGTGACTCAAACAATAGAGCTCCAGTCTTGAGCTAAAATGTTCGGAGACAGCATCCGGGACCTGAGTTCAAGGCCCAGGACCAACACACACCCACACACACCCACACACACCCACACCCACACCCCCCCACCCCCACACACACCCTTTATCAGGCGTACATATGTGCTAAGTATAAAAATTTTGTACTATAGGCTATACGTGTTTAGCAAGTTTGAAAATCTGTGCTATGTACCATACATATACACTAGGTATGAAAAACTGGCCTTTATGTAAAAAAAGATCAAAAAGAGATACATATATTTTGTGCTAAGTGTCATAGGAAGCTACTGGGTAGTTGTATGGCAGGGCACCCCGTACAACATGATCTCACCTATGCTCTGAAAAGATCTAGCTGTCTGAATGGAAAGGGGTGGGGTTGGAGTCTGGGGTAACCAAAGAGGAGGCTGCAGCCCCAGGTTTGGGAGGGTCTGGATGAGGTACACAGGGGTGCGCCTCTGGGAAGGGCTGTGACTGTTCTCCACCCAGAACCACTGCCCACAGCCCCTCTGGAGGTACAGGGTTGCCATGTGCTCTGTTGCCCAGCAGGGCAAGAAGGTGCTCGGAGAGGTTTTCCTCCTAGGGGGACATAAGCAATGCTGTCTTCTGCCCTCCTAACACTGCATGGCACTTCCGGGGAGGGAGTGTGGGAATGCCACTTCGGGAAGTGCCTTGTCACATGCTGCCCTGGTTGGGGACCAGCAGGACACCAGGGGAGCCAGGTATGCCACCTAGCCTGCCTGGTGGGCCCAGGCCCAGGAGTGGAGTGGGACGGGGTGAGAGCAGGGGCAAGGACACAGGCATCACCACACGCTCCGCCGATGGAACTGATATGCAGACACTACGGAATGCGGCACTCGGCTCTGCTTATAGTTTTGTGTTCCACAAAAGATTAGCCTGGAAACAGGTCCGGGCTTTCTCCTATGCCATTGAGTGTCTAGAGGAAAGAAACCTGGTGACCCAGACCAAGCGATTGTCACCAGACCAGGCCCTATGCAGCTGACCTAGACTCCCATGTGTGAGCAATCCTCCATCTCTCCAGAACTTGAACTGGGAGCATTCCAGAGGCTGGAAGGGCAGAGCTCAGTCACACCTGCTAGCTGGAAAATGCAGGCGGTTCATCTTTCAGGACAGAGCCGGTCACAGGCTGTGGCAGCATGGCGAACAGGGAACTATCTGGAGTCATGTTGAGACTACATGTGTCAAGGCTAGAGACCTTCCTCTCCTCCTCTGACTTGGCAAGAGACTCCACAGACATGTGAAGATCAGCACAATGACACAAAGACACCCTGAGTGTTCGCTGTGACCAGTATGGCTCTATAAAGTTCACTGTGACCAGTATGGCTCTATAAGACGCTGCAGTCCACACTGATGCTAGAGTAGCACACAGCAGCTAAGAAAGGCAGAGCCACTAGAGGTGCCAATGTGAAGCTGCCCTGGCATCGAGTGAGGTGCAGATGGCCACGCAGGGTGTAGCCCCATGTTTGTACTCGCAGACATACAGACTCGTCCTGCTACTAGTGAGTGCTTGTGGAAGGTCATGCACAAAACCCAACAATAAGATCTGCCTCAAAGTTACTGGGTTCTGATTGTTCACATCAAAACCAGACGGCTGCATTTTGAGTTTATGGTTATTTGTGTCTCAGGTTCATATGTGTACATATGATGTAGACACACGAGAATCAACTCAAACTGGGACTGCAGTACAGACCCCGGGAGACAAGGACCTGCACTGGAGCAGCTTCCTAGGGCTGCGCGTTCTTATGTCAACCCAACTTTGAGAGTGGCAAGCAACACTTGCGACTCCAGCTGGAGCCCTGGCTGCGGAGGGGGAGGTGGCAGGAAGCCTGGCCGCTCTCTAGGATTTGTAGTGGAGAGAAGGCCCGCCCCCCGCCCTCCCCCCCCCCCCCCTTTCCAGGGTTGGAAGATCTGAGGCGAACATACGGATACACTTACAGCCTGCAACACCGGAAAAACAGGCAACTCTTGCTCAGCCAAAATGCCCTCGACCTTTCCCTTCCAGTTTCCTCTGGGGGAGGCGAACAGGAGGGAGGGGGGCCTCCAGAGGAAGGAACGGAAGGGAAGGAACTGGGCAGAGTGGCTTCCTGGGAAGTCTCACTTCTCCAGCTCTGGTACTAGGAACCACAAGCACTATCTTGTAGGCAGCTTCCGTCGGGGAGACCACTCCCACAACCTCATTACTAATAATTCAAGTATTTCCAAGAAATTTCCAAGAAACTTCTTAGTCTCAGTTCTGAGAAGCTCTTCCACATGCCCAATGAACCTCTGGAAATCGGAACCCAGACTGCAAAAGAACCGAGGGAAAGCCCAGGTGACTTTCTGGGGCTCGTGTTAACTCGGACTGAGCTCGGTGCATGCCGAGGAGCTGAGAGGAAGGCTGCACAGGCCCCGCCTTACCTGGCACCTTGTCCACAGAGGCGAACACGGAGCGCTGCACTGTGGGGTCACTGCTGCCACGCCGGCCCTGGTTGTAGAAGCGGAAAGGCAGGTGCTGGGTGGATGAGGAGGAGCCAAGCCCAAATCCCAGGACTTCGGTAGTTGGCTGGATGGGGAGGTCCAGCAGGGCTACAATCAAACCACATAGTTTCAGCGCGTGGCAAAGGCACAGGTGACGAGGAGTCTCAGGACAGGCTTTAGAAGCCATGGCCCTGCTAGTCACGGCACAAGGGTGATGCCAAGCAGACAGCCTTGAACCGGGGACACCAGCAGAATACTGATCCCCTTGTGGCTCAAATCATAAAACACAACTAGGCATCTGGTGAGGGCCTCAGGCCAAGGCTGAGACCAGGAAGGGAGGGTTCTACACTTGGCTCTTAGAATGGTTGCTGGGTTAACACTTCTCTTGGGATCTCAGCTTCCAAAGACCCCTCACAAAAGATGCTCACCAGGCCAGACATGCTAGCATAGGCCTGTATTCCTAGGACTTGGGAGCCTGAGGCAGGAATATCACAGGTTCTAGACCAACCTGAGCCATTAAGTGAGAATGTCTCAAAAGACCCTCACTAGTTCTTTATATACAATGGGGCCAATTTTACTCTGAAAACTATACATTCATATACACATATACATATATAATTATATATATATATACATATGTACGTGTCTTTCTCTCCATTTCCATCTCCATGAATGGTCCCTTGGCATCTGTAGGAGTTGGGCCTCAGGACCCCCAGATATACTGACAACTGCAATTGCTCAAGTCCCTTACCTAAATGGCACTGTTTATCTGTCCATACTACACATAGCCTCCCTGTACTGGAAGTCACCTCTGGATAATTAACACTCAATGCGATCAATGCTTTGGAAAAAGTGGCCATACCACATCGTGCAGGGAGCACTGACAAGGAAGCAGGTCTGTGCATGTTCAGTCCAGAAGCCATTCTTTTCTGGAGGTTCTCATCCATGATGTGGAATGCTGAGTATATTCACATGGGGGAAGAAGTTGCGTGTGTGTGTGTGTGTGTGTGTGTGTGTGTGTGTGTGTCATCCATGATGTGGAATGCTGAGTATATTCACATGGGGGAAGAAGTTGCGTGTGTGTGTGTGTGTGTGTGTGTGTGTGTGTGTGTGTGTGTGTGTGTGTGTGTGTCATCCATGATGTGGAATGCTGAGTATATTCACATGGGGGAAGAAGTTGCGTGTGTGTGTGTGTGTGTGTGTCTGTGTGTCTGTGTGTGTGTCTGTGTGTCTGTGTGTATATTTATGAGAGTGTTTGCATGTCATGACTGCTCCCCTCTCCTCCATAAACAAATCTCTTGGTATATCAGTTCAGAGGGGCCTTTTAAAATCAATTTAAGAACTACCTAAGGCGCTAGTTCTAACAACCACTTTACAGCATAATTCTCAATTTTCAAATGAAATATTTGGCCTTCGTGCCAGCTATGAGAAATGGCTTTACATTAAAAAAAAAGTCGGAAAATAAATCTTCAAAGAAAGAAAGGGCTGAATGATTTAAGTCACTTTGTACATTACAACATGCTTCTGTAATGATTTTGTAGGCCAAGTCTACAGCTGGGTAGAAGAAAGGGGACAGAGTGGACCCAGGCCGTGAGGCAGGGCCAGTAAACCCCTGAGGCTGCCCTGTCCAGAAACCCAGCCTTGATAGCGCCTGCCTGCCCATGGGCTGCCAAGCCCAAGGCAGAAGGCTTGACAGGACCCTCCCCTACCACCGTGGCTCCGCCCCTGAGAGATGAACAGTATCTTTGCTAAGAAGACCCACAGCCTTCCTGTGAATTTGTCCCAAACCCTGTGTGAAATGAAAAACTTCCCAATTCAGTGCTGGGCTGTGGCCCCCTGCCAAGCAGAGCAGCTCCTCCTAAGAGCTGGGGAAAGAGAGGAGGAAGAGGGAGCCTTTAGAGAAGAAAGTTCTGCTGGGCTGGGCTGGAGCTCAGTGGTTGGTACTTGCCGAGCCGGGGTCCAAACCTAGCACCTCAAACCAACCAAATAGCTGGTCTAGAGCAGCAACTCATTCTGCCAACTTATTCTTTGTGTGGCTCTGACAAGTCATTGTGCCTCAGTTTCTCCCTCTATAAATGGGTAGAAGAGGGCCTACAAATCCACAGGTGAGGTGGTAGAGAAATGACAGATACTTGTAACTGTAAGTTTGGGGATTTCGGCAAGGAGGAGACAATGGTTGTCCCATGGCCTGCTAGGAAGGCACCCCTGCAGCCATGGACATTCTCAGGAAAGCAAACCCTTGGGAAACACGTGGGAAAGTAGAGTCTCATTCCTTCAAAGTGAGTCACAGGGCTGTGGATGTGTCTCCCGTGAGGACCAGGAAGATCCTGTGCCAGGCCAGGCCACTTACCAGCTATCCTCTGCATCTTCATGCGCCGTGCCTGGATGCGGCCCTTGGCCAGTCGCTGCCTGGCGATGATGCAGCGGATGTGGTCTGAGAAGATGAACGTGGCCTGGAGGATAGGGAAGGGCTTGGAGTGGGGGCTGGACGCAGGCTTGTGGATGGTGATGTTCAGGGCACGACTGTCGTCCTCCACCCCAGTCACCTCCATGTCCTGCAGCACGAGGAGACAAAGGCCAGGGTACGCGTCAGACCTGGGAGGAGGGCAGCTTTTTTCTCTGGGGCCACGGGACCACCTAGAAAGACGTCCTTAATTCCACTTTTCTTTTGCCCCAGGGGAGACAACCAACTCTCAAGTCTGATAGTCTAGGATGGGCACAATGGGAGAAGATAGGGCAGGCCGCAGAGTGCTGGGAAGGAACTGATGCTGGCATGGTGGCCCTTCCCACTGGCAGCTCAACAGGACAAGTCCAACAATTCTTACTTCTGGGAAACAGCGGGCAAACCCACATCCCTACTGTGCCTGGCATGAGATCAGGGACAATCCCCGACTTCTCCCTTCTCATGGCTGGCATCCTTTTCTGTGTCTTTTTGCTCCTAGAGAGAAATGCTAACCCTCAGAAAGGACCAGGGAGGCTTTGAATAAACCCTGTAGGAAGGGTGGGCCAGCAAGCATGACAGCGTTAGTTCCACATAAAACCTCAGAATGATTCTGTGTGGAGAATGCACTTCCTCAAAGTTGTGAAGGAAGTGGAGGAAAGCCAGGGGAGGTAGGCGGTGCTGGAAGAGGCTCCCAGGGGAAGATGGACTACTGTTTTCAGGCATCGCATTGGGCACGCATTGGAAACATCACCTGCATCAAAATTAGAATTCCCAGCAGGGAGCTTGGTATGTTGTGACAACCTGACAAATAGTGGCTATTGGAAGAGGACCAAAAAAAAAAAAAAAAAAAAGGTTTATGTGGCTTTCATCGTCCGATGGAGGTCCCCATTAATCCTTTGTAAGAGAAAAACACTTTCCTGACACTAAATTCTAAAAGAAATCGATCATAAGTCTAGATAAATAAGAAGTATAAGTCACCTAATGAATGTTTTACATGTAAGTCTTTATTCATTTAAAAAAAAGGTGTTTTTTTGGCGGTACTAGAGTTTACATTCACAGTGTCACATTTGCTAGGCAGGCTCTCTCATTTGAGCTGCGGCTCCATCTTTTTTGCCCCCCCTCTGGTTACTTCTGAGGCAGGATCTTGCTTTTTGCTTTTTGCTTTAGGTGAGACTACACCATAGTTCTAGTAATGTTTCCTAGTGTAGCTGATGACAAGTGTGAACCCCTGTGCCTGGTGCAAGTGTTTTTTTGTTTTCTGTTTTTAAATAAAAGATTCTTTTTTCTCAATACGCTCTCTAAAAGATTTTAAAAAATTATTATTAATTAATTTTGCCGGTACTGACATTTGAACTTAGCGTCTCATGCCTACTTGTCTGGAGCTCTGCCACCGAAGTCACATCTGTAGCCCAGCTTTTTTCTGGTTAATTGGAGATGGAGTCTCTTGGACTTTTCTTTCTGGGCTGGAGTTAAACCATGATCCTTCAGATCTCACCGCCTAGAATTACAGGTATCTGCTCTAACAGGTATTCCCTAAACTGGAAGATCCTGAAAATGAGGCTTCAGTGGTGTCTCACACGTGTGGGTGGTTCTCAGGGACAGTGGGACACAGCCAGGTCATGCTGTGGTAAGGCGGAAGTAGGTCAGCCAGGGTAGGATCTCTGCAGGAAGCAGAACTTCACGGTCAGGAAATGGACTGTGACTTTCAGGCTGGGACAAGTGTGCTGGAAATTCGAGGACAGGGGCATGGCAGAGTTAGCTGGAAGGCTGTTCTCAACTCTGCTGGCTCATTGTTTCAATATTTACTGGGTTGGTTGGCATTAGTCAACCACTGCATGGTATTGCCAAACATTAAAAAAAAAGCCCCAACTTCCAACTGGGCATTGGGTAATGTAGAACTACTCTGTGATGGGTCGAGGAGAGGAGGGAGGCGGGAAGAGAGGAGAAAGGGAATTCTCATAAATTGCTGGAGGCAACAGTCATTGTAGGGGAAGTTGGACTTGTCTATCATCACTTAAAATAGGAACATCCCAAATTCCTGGTTATTTGCCTAGGCAATCCTGCCCGTGTGCATAAGGAAGTGATGTGATTCTGTTCACAGCAGTACTGCTTGGAAAGGTACAAAGCCAGGACCAGCCAATAACAAAAAAAAAGCTCTCAAAGCATGCCACTGAGTGAATGAAGCCAAGCCTGGCATGTGTGAATACGACTTCATAACTAATGTATGCATCCTAGTACATACCCAATTGTCCCTCGGTATCAAGGGAGCCTGGTTCCAGGACCTTCTGAAGACACAGAATTTGCAGTTGCTCAAGTCTTCATATAAAATGTGCACTTTTAAATCCTCTTGAGGTGACTTGAAATAAATACTTAATTCAGTCATGCTGTGTGTAAAAGGCTGGTAAGGAACTAAGGATAAAAGTCTGTACATGCTTAGTGCAGCATAATTTTTTTCAAGGACTTTGTTGGATGCTTAGTTGAATCTGCAGATGTAGAACCTGCGGCTATGAGAGGCTGATGTCACAATTTAAAAAATAGTGAGGGGATCTCTTCAGCCTGATTATTTCAGGGGAGGTGTAAGCACTGAAGGTTTTGACCATGAGGTTCTGGACTTACCTGTGCCATGTTTTGGCTATTTTTAGTGGCAATTTGTTCACATGTTCCTGTGTCATCAGAAACGGGTTGAAAAGCTGGTAATCTGGGATACATGTTTTGTATAGCCGTTGAGAGGAGATTCCCACCTTACCTGTAGAAGGCCTGCAAACTTGACCACTCCCCAGCCAAGCCGGGACACATCAGGCTCCACCAAACTCATCTGGTAAATATCCACGGCTAGGAACCGTTGGACCATGCCGCCGTCCTTAGTGATCACCGTGCAAGCGATCAAGTCGCTGTTATCTAGGAGAAAGGAGCAGAGAGCAGAATGAGACCCAGGGTGGCTACCCAGCCTGGCTGCCTCTCGTCTGCTGAGGTGGCTGGGCAGACCCATGAGTTCATGGGTCTGAGTGTGGGCACTGAGTCACACAGAGCTGAATCTGAGTTGCTTCTCAGTCAGTGATGCCGGGCAAGTGTCTCCACCTGTCTGAGTTTCAGATTCCTACACTGAAAAATGGGAATAATGCACACTCATGCAAATGTCACACAAACCAACTTACTGCATAGGAGGTACTCGAGTCTTAGCTTAAAAATAACTAACAGGAAATGGAACTGTGATTCAGAGTAGTAGAATGTTAGCCTTGAACAAAAATCACTCAGGGACAGTGCTCAGGCCTGAGTTCAAACCCCATGAACGATAAACAACAAGAAAGAAGAACAGCTAGGGCTGGGGGTACGGCTCAGTGGTTAAAGGCCTGCCAAGCAGGCATAAGGTCCACGGTTCAATCCCCAGCACCAAGACAACAACAAACTACAGGAACAACAACAGGCGAAATCCCAGGAGTGTGTCAGGCTTCCTATGGACCAGGCAGTTTACCATGGAGATGCTGTTTGTCTAAGCTAAGTGCAGACAGTACACGAGAGTCTTGCCCTTTGTAACAGCATCAAGACCACGACTGGGCATCTGGCAGCTGAGAGCTCTGCACAGAAGGTGCGAGGCCCTGAGGCACGGCTGAGCGCCTGGGAGCCTGAAGAAGGTCCCTCATTGTTGAGGCTTTTGTTAGTAATCTGGACTTCTCGTTCCATCCTGAGTGGCTTTCTCCTGATGTCTAGTCTGCAGTATCAGGAACAAAAGCCATCTTACGCACTGGCAGAAGCACTTTCTTTGTGGTAACTAGGGTTTATGCCTTTAGTCAAGACTTACAGCATTTTCTCATTAAGAACAAAATAGCTTCTCTCTCTCTTTCTCTCTGTCTCCCCCCCCCCCCCCCCAGGCCCAGTCCCACTCCACCAGCAGGACGGTTTGGCTCCCCCTCTGCCGGCGTTTGCAGAGGAACTGATCTAGATATGGGGCCTGAAAAGTAGATGGAGTTGGAAGTGACCACCCCCCCGCCCTGCCCCGGCCCCCGCCATGAAGCAAACGGCCATAGGGGCTGCAGAGGGAAGCACTTACCAGCCCCGCCCCCCTGCCCCCCCACACACAGTGAAAAAGGAAGGACAGCACCCAAAGAGGAACAGCGTTCAGAGAAGCCACTGAGACATCAAAGCCCTGTGAGAATGGGGAGATTTCCGAAGAAAACTGCAGTACAGAGAGCAGGTGGGAGCCTGCGCTCCGCACGCTCTGCATGAGACCCGGGGGGGGGGGGGGGACAGTTAGGGAGAGATGGGGTGGCGTGCACAGACCCCGGCACAACACCATCCTTCAGGGTGATAAGGAGATACCACTTTGGGGTGACTTGCCTGTGGAACTCCTGCACCACCTCCTGTAGCCCTGGACAGGCCTGCCATGGCCCTCGGGATAGGCTGATTACATCTGGAGGGCCAAGTGCGGATTCACTTGGAGTAGGAAGGAAGACCTCACGGAGGCCTCCTGCGGGACTGCCTTGGGAGTCACTTGGCCTGACTCTCGGGAGGAGCCTGGGCCAGGAGAGGCTGCGTAGGTGACATGAGGCTTCCCGGCCTTTCCAGTCTCCTGGCTCCTCCCCAATAACTCAGCTTCAAAAGAGTAAAGCCCAGGACTGGATCAATAAACATTGCTAGGGCTGAGCAGGACGATACATGTTGTAATCCCAGAAACTTGAGAGGTAGAGGTAGGAGGCTCATGGTTTGAGGCTGACAAGTATGAGACCCTATCTGAAACACAAACTAAAAACAAAAGGGCTGGGAAGGGGTCATGACTCAAATGGTAGAGTACCTAGCAAGTGCAAGGCCCTAAGTTCAATTCCCAGTTTACTATAAAACAAGATTAAAACAACAACAACAACAACAACAACAACAAACCAAAACCCAAATACTAAAAATCTTGCTAGAAACAATCAGAAGACAAGATAGGAGAATAGCTACAGGATGAGGGGAAGAAAGTAACAAATATGGGCTGGGAAGGTGGCTCAGTGGTAGAGTGCTTGCCTTGCATGCCTGAGGCCCTGGGTTCGATTCCTCAGCACCACATAAGCAAAAAGAAAAAAGCCGGAAGTGGCGCTGTGGCTCAAGTGGTAGAGCGCTAGCCTTGAGCTGAAGAGCTGAGGGACAGCGCCCAGGCCCAGAGTTCAGGCCCCACGACCGGACCCAAAAAAAAAAAGTAACAAATATGAAGGATTCACACAAGGGAACGAGGACAGCCAATAGACCCACGGAGACACTTGTTCCTCATGAGAAATCAGGAAATAAATCGTAACAAGATAGAATCTGCCACCTGCGGCTGGCAGTGCTGAGGCGGCTGACGGCCTCAGGTGCTGCAGCGGCCGCACTGGAGCTGGCATGCTCAAAGGCTGCTCACAGGAGAATACATTAGCCTACGCTCACTTGCTTGCCCATTCTGAAGGGCAAATTAGCATTACTTGTTAAAAACAAAAGTTTCACATCCTATGACTTGGCGATTTGTATGTTCCCAAGAAAAACACTCAGATGCGGGGGGCCAAAAAACACCCAAAGCAGCTGTGGGTCTGGAAAAGATGCAAATGTCAGCAGTCAGGGAATGCCTAAATACATTGTGTTGGGGCTGGGAAGTTGGCTCAGTGGTATAGCGCTTGCCTTGCATGCCTGAAGCCCTGGGTTCGATTCCTCAGCACCACATAAGCAAAAAGAAAAAAGCCGGAAGTGGCGCTGTGGCTCAAGTGGTAGGGCACTAGCCTTGAGCTGAAGAGCTGAGGGACAGTGCTCAGGCCCAGAGTTCAGGCCCCACAACCAGACCAAAAAACAAAAAACAAAACAAATACATTGTGTTTATTTATTTGGTGCCTGACTGTTGTCTCTAAGCTGGAAACCAGTGCCTCACCCCTGTAATCCTAGCAACAAAGGAGGCTAAGATCTAGAGGATTGCAATTCAAAGCCAGCCTGGGCAGAAAAGTCTGCTAGACTCCATTCCCAAAGGTGACCAGCAAAAAGCAGAGCTGGAAGTGGGGCTCAAGTGGTAGAGCAACAGCCAGGCAAGCAAGCTGAGCAAGCATAGGTCTTCAGTTCAAATCCCCAAACAAAAATGAAAGAGAGTGAGAGAGCAAGAACATATCATTTGGAAAAAGTGAGGCGTGAGGTGAACTTGGTTGCTATGTAGTGTTCTGCTTTTCCAGTGGAGAGACATGTTATCTGCACGCCTGCAGCTGAATGAGAGAAAAGGGGTCTCATGTCCCTCTGGGGACTGCCCTGGGAAAGGAGCGCCCTGGGCTGTCTGATCACAAGAGCAGTAGGCAGTTACGGAGGGGCCATGGAGGGTGATGGCAGGAAGGGCCAACATCCCCTGGTTCATTCACATCGTTTCCAAAGCAGCCAAGCCCCGGGGGTGCAAGCTCTAGCTTCTGGCTGACGTGCCCAGTCTAGGCACCCCCTCAGGATGGGCTCTGCGCTCACCAGGCACTGGGCAGCCAGCTTGCGCATGCGGCTTGGGACCACCTTGCGGTGCTCAGGGCCCAGAGGGGAGGTTGAGTTCCCGTTGACAGGGCGGATGGGGGGACTTGGAAACCACGTCACAGCACAAGTGTCCATTGTGGAGAGGAAGAAGAGCTGCAGCAGGGCCGAGGGATGGTGGGCATCGCCACTGAACTCCAGGACCCCGGGAGTGATACATTTCCCAGTGGAACCTCACCGCAGGGGAAGGGAACACGTCCCTCCACTGCTAGACACAGCCTTTTGTTTTATTCATTGGAAGGCAGGAAAGATCTGCCATTTTCTTGTATTTGAAGATACCAAGCTTATCAGTCTCTGACTAGATAACATACTGCAAGCTCCAAATTTAAAAGGCATATATATGTAGTGATATATATATATATTTTTTTTTTTTTTCTTTTTTACAGTGGACAGTATGTCTCCTGAGTCTACCTCCCCAGAGACAACAGCTGTGTGGCTTTCTCGTCACCCGCCTGCTTCCCAGTGTTCACGTGGCCACGTCCTGCTTTTACTTTCACCGTTGCCGGCAAGCCGCACACCCGTGCTGGGCCTTTGCCACCCAGCCCCGTCTCCCCAGCGAGTTTCCAGCCGCCTCTCTGCCGGGTCCGGGCTCACTCTGAACGCTCTCACAGCTCCCCAGCCGATGGCCATCGGCTTGTGTGTAAGCTTTTGCCACACTGGTGGATGGAATGTTCTGGATCACGTGCACGAGTGGGGCCATGTGCAGCAGCAAAGAAGACCTTGTGCTTTGTTTTTAGTTTTTCTCTTTAGGTTGTTGTGTTTTATAAACTCACGTCACATCAGTACCGAGTATGGAAATTCAGAATGATTTACAGTTGACGAAGTTATGCAAACACATTGGAGCGAAAAGGGCATTTAATTCATGATAGCCTAAAGTCGGCTCTTGTCTGTGTGAGACAGAGTGCTACTATGTAACCCAGGATACCAGGAACTCATCATCCTTCTACTTCAGCCATCAGGTGCTGGGATTACAGGCAGGTATCCTCATACCCAGCCAAGAAAAATGTGCAAATTGGAAAGTTGAAGACAAACTAGTGCCAACCTGAGACTTCCTCCTTGGTGTATCAGAAGAGACAGAGGGCCCAGAAATGAGTTTCTGTGCAGACTAGGCCTTCTCTATTTCCCATGTTGCCTGCTTGTCTTACAGTGTGAGTCTGACTGACTCTCTTCCCACGTGATGGGGTGGACATCCCTTCCCCTTGAACTTGGATGGGGGGGTTAGTGATTACCTAGACCCACCAAGCCCCAGGGGAAGCGACGCTGCACAGTCCTGAGGCTGCCCCTCAGAAGCCTGGCTCGGGACTGACTTTTCTGGCTGCTCAGAGGCCCTGCAAGATTAAGCAGGACGGAGGGACACCAGGGCTGCCATTTCCAACAGGAGCTGAAGATGCCAGGAGAGAGGAGGGCAGGAAAGCCACCTCCCGTGAAGTACGGAATCCAGACAAGCTAGCGAAGACAGCCTGAACTCAGGCCACAGCTCCGCCCGTGGCAGGCTCCTTGTTGACGGGAGGAAACTTCAGTCTCTGCAAGGCTGCTGAAGTCTGAGAGGGGCCCAGGCCCCAGCACAGCGCCCTGCACCCGCCACATGCATGGCAGCCACTCAGAGAGCGAGCCCTGTTTGTGCACACTGAGTATCACAGGAAGCAAGGTGTGGGCTAGTCTCCAGAACTCCTATGGGGCCGGGGAGGACATGGGGTACACAGACCTCGGCCTCTCCAGAAAGGCTTCCCATCGCCCTTCATCTGAGGGTGTCCCCACACCCACCCTCCCACATCTCCCTAAACCCAATGCATGACATTCTGGAACCTTCCATTCATTCCTTCATTGTTCAGGGGGGCCTAAGGAGACACTCCTCCCCCAACTCATTGCTACTCCCCATGGTGGGTGGGGGCTAAGCAATGCTGGCTGAAGAGGTATCTGGGGGGTGGGGTGCAGGCATCCATGTCTTCTGGTGTACCCCTCGAGGCCAAGGCTTCTCGGCCCCTGGGGAAAGCTTCCTCCCTCTGACGGGCTGGAGCCTGTTAGTGCACAACACACAGGGCTTACTGACTTCTGCTGTATTTAAATGATCCCTTTGTAATAAAATATGGATGCCAATACATAATTTAATTCTTGGCGTTGGTGGCTCCAACTACATTTAGAATCAAGGAAGTCTTTATCCTTGCAGAGGGATCTCTAGGCCAGCCGATTCCAGGGCTTGGAAATGTGATATCCTGCCTTGTTTGCTGGCCATGCTGGGGTTCAGCAATTTAGTAAGATGGCTTTCTGGTGCGTCTGTGAATCAGAGATCATGTGGAACTGAAGAAGAGGGTAGTGGATTCCTTGCAGGAGGTGGGTCCTGGGATTTCATCAATGACGGCAGTGAAACGCCAGGCCCTGAGGTCCCGCCTAACACGGCCTAGAACCCACCATCCAGCACGCACTACAGGAGTCAAGCAACGTCCCCCACGGCCCAAGTGACAAATGACAAGGTGGGGTATGGGGCCTGACAATGGGTGACTGGCCTACTACCTAAGCAAGTTGATGGAAGCCTGGACGAAGCCAGAGAGAAGACCTAGCCCAATTTCTGTCAAAGCAGGGGGTACCTCTGACCAGGGCTAGCTCTAGAAGGAGAGGTGCTGGCTGGTTTGGATGGAGGACAAATGACTGACACAAGTTCCCCACAGGCAGGCCTTTGAAGCCCACATGTAACGCCATCTGGGTGCTAAGAGGCTGCCTTTGGCAGGGTCCCCTTTGCACCCAGAACCTGGCGGCCCTTTCCTGCTGTCAGGAAGGCTAGCCTTCCCTCCCAGCTTTGAGATTCTCTTCCAGCATGCAGGGAGGATGGAGTGGGTGATGGGCACACCCTGGGCTCTTTTTATAAGCTGGGAGCCCCAATCCCTGCCCTGCCTTTAAGGAGCCTTCCTGATTCCTAGGGCTAAAGGCAGGACAGCCTGTCACTCTGGGAACAGCCTGGGTGGGAGGGTACTTCGTAGCACTGAACAATTCTCGGACAGCAACTTAGGAGAAGTCAACAGGGCAGGGTTCCCTAGAGACAAGATGAGGTGGAGGAGAGGGGCTACCTCATCAGGTGGCTGGCTGATGAGTCCCCCAGGGCTGGGATGGAGGGGAAGGCAGAGGGAGGTCAGAAGACTGGTGGGAGGGTGCAATCCAAAATCTGCTACAGAAGGAAAAGTCTAGCCATGCTGGGTCATGAGGAAGTTGCTCATGTCAGATTTTTTTTTTTTTTTTTCTGGTCGGTCGTGGGGCTTGAACTCTGGGCCTGGGCGCTGTCCCTCAGCTCTTCAGCTCAAGGCGAGCGCTCTACCACTTGAGCCACAGCGCCACTTCCGGTTTTCTGGTGGTTTATTGGAGATAGGAGTCTCACGGTCTCTCCTGCCCGGGCTGGCTTTGAACCTCGATCCTCAGATCTCAGCCTCCTGAGTAGCTAGGATTACAGGCGTGAGCCACCAGCGCCCGGCATGTCAGATTTTTTGGGGGAGTGAACGCGAGTACAAGGCCAGCACTGCCTCCTAGGCAGCCCAGCAGGGCTGGGGTGAGGAGGAGGAACACCACCCGGACCTCCCGGTGCCCCTGTGAATTCTAGAGAAAGGGGTGTGAACCGGACCACTCAATTAGGCTGGCTGCTTCCCCTGACAGTCAAATCAATCCTTTGAAGAAAATTAAGTAACTATTTCCCCATCAACGCAGCAGCAACTTATGGGTTATTTGCTTCAAGCAGCAATCAATTACTCCATCTTCTTTGAAGCTCCCCTTCCCGGCACAGTGCCGGCACAGAGGGGCAGCTGTGCAGGCCCCTCCCCTGGGAGGGGGGCGGTGCATCTCCCCAAGGAAGACAGAACAGATTGCTGGGAGTTTCTTGGCTTTGCAAAGGGGAGAAGCAAGTAGGTGTGCAGAGAAGAGGCTGCTTGCTAAAATCTCGCCACCCAGAGAATCTGGGACCTCCAGTTTGGTTCTGAGATTCCCATCCCATCCCCGGGGTGATTTCTGGCCTCAGGTCTCCTCTACCAGCCAGCCTCTGCCCACCGTGCCAAGAGCAACTGGCAAAACACTGTTGAGGGAGCTTGGTGCCCTAGATCAATGCTGACTCCCTTCCTCACCTATGAACACAGTCCTAGATGGAGAGGGTGAGCCAGGCCTGGGGCTGATGGCCTGCATAACTTCCTAGAGTTGTGTTGACTCTGAGCACGTGATTTCCCTTTAGCTGTCTGCTCTGCAGGCCTGGGTAATAAAATGACTTTATAGCTCTACTTCATGATACGAACGCTGGGGCATTATTTAGGGAGAAGAGTACTGAGGGTAGCAATACATTAAAGAAAATAAGATGGAACCAGGTGTGGTAGCACATTCCTATAATTCCAGCTACTTGGTTAGTCAAGGTAGGAGGATTGTAGTTCAAGGTTGGACTGGGCAAAACCCTATGTGGCAACAGATAAGCAAAAGCACTAAAAGCAAAGAACCGGGGGCATAGCTTTAGTGGTAGGGTATTCTTCCTGGCAAGCTCAAGGCCCAGAGTTCAATACCTAGTATTGTACACGTACACACAAAAAGCCAGGTGCTACAGTAAGTATGGTAGAATGCCAGAGGCAGGAGGCGGATGGGTGTATACAGGGATTCAAGGCACAACTTGGTTGTTTGCCTAAAGGATTTCAACATACCAGGCTGGAGGAGTAGCTGGCTTCCTAGGTCAGATTGCTGTGAAGTTCAGACAAGCCCAGGCGGCCGCCTGACCCCCACACAGTCAACACACAGTTCTTTCTCAAGTAATGCTTACTAACATTCTTTACACAACTTTTTTCTATGCCTCTAGGCTTGCATGCTAGGTGGGTGCTGTACCACCGGGACTAAGCTACAGGCCCAGCTTTCCCATCACTTACGACTGCTGCCCCGTAGCGTGAAAGCTTGTTTGGTTTCTGGATTTGCAGGGGAAGAGCTTGGCCTGAGGGAATACTATATCCCTTAACGTCCAAGAGTCTAAATGTTTCTTGAGGGCTCCATGGCCCTCAAGGACACTGAGAACACTCTTTTTGTAGCCATGGGTGCATCAAGTTATCATCTACTTATCCAGCACCTGCTGTGTGATGGCTGACAACTGAGCGGCCCAGGAACCACGACTAAGAGGAGGAAAGGACACCGGTGCCATACTCAGACCAGACACCTGACACTGCGGGGGGGGGGGGCGGTGGAGGGGGGCGGTGGAGGGGGTAGGAGCTGGTCCCGGGATCCACAGCCCAGAGTGGGGCTCGGCTTGGCTCAGTTCTATCTGCCTCCTTGAAGCCGTGGGGTCTGTAGCGCCTTCCTTTCCCTGTCTGAAATGCACATGACATGCCTAATGAAATATATGGCTGGTTTTCACAAAGTGGCCAAGAAAATCAGTCACATGCCTTCATCTCCTCCCGCCCCAGCCTTTGAAATTTTCTAGAGAACAGAGCAGGCCCTCCACCCTGATTATTCCCACACACCCAGAACATGTTCTGGGCAGTTCCTCACACTGCTGGAGTCTAAGCAGGGATGGCCACACACAAAAAGCTTTATTCTTTGTTCTCCTTAATCACACTGCACAAAGTTCACAGTATGCAGCTCGGTGAAAATGCAGTTACCAGAAACGGGATCCGAACGGGCAGTAATTCCAAGTACAGCATGGCACATCCCTTATCGGGTGACACTCAGCCTGCCGCCGGGGCACAGATCTCATCTCGCCGCCCAGCGGGTGTCCCGCTTATCTCTACATAGAACATTGCATAATTTCCTCTCTCAAAGAGACCCTGGTTAGCATGAGAAAATAGAGTTCCCTATAGCTCTGTGACGGAGCGGTGCACAGAAGACTTGAGATTTCCAAGAAGACTGTGGAATACCTAGGCTCCCCAAGATCACCAAGCAGTCTAACTACCAGTTTCCTAAAAGGGACACGGCATCATCCCCAGGGATGGAGTCCAGACAAAGGAGTAGAGGCACAGTAAGGTGCAACAACCAGCAGAGTTTCCTTTCTTGTGTGGCCACATCGTCACTCTGTCCCTCTGGTTAGAAGGCTCGTGAAGCTCAGGCCACAGGTTCTCTTCCCTTGCATTTCCTCTTCAAGGCTTTTCTCAAAAAAGTGTCCCTCCGCCTCCCCCCTCCCGCCTTTCCCCCTTCTTCCCCCTCCCCCCACAATGGGGCACCATCCCAGCACTTCCCTACACAGTTGCTATGGAGATGTGATGCTGTGTGTAAAGCGAGGGGAGACCTGTGCCTGGCGTGGAGATGGCTGCCAAATGGCTCTGCAGGACCAGCAGGGGTCTGGTGAAGACCCATGTGAGCCTGACAGGCCACCTTTGGGGCTGATAACCTCAGTGAGGGCAGTGACCTTTTGGGGCAGGCCTCAATCGAAGAGGCTGAGTCTAAACCACATGCCTCTTTCCTGATGGGAAAGAACGTCTAAATTTCATACCAGGGGACACATTTATAGCTGTTTGGCAGAAATTAGTTCACAGAGTGAATGCTTACCGGCACAGCAGTCTGATTTTTAATTAGCGTGTGGGAATCCAGTGGACTTCAAACACTGACAGTAAAACATGGGAGACCTCTGCTGGAGACAAAGCTACACCTTTGGACTTCAACAATAGCTGCCGTCTTTGCAAACCAAATTTCCTGCTTTCTGGTTTGAATTCCTGGTGTTCGACCTGATTACCAATAAGCTTTTGGCCCTGGAGCAAGTCTTTGAAAGCACGTGATTTCAAGTGATATGGTTAATATGAAATCTTATCAGCAAACTTCTGTTCAATACTACACCCAAGCAGACGCCTTCTTTAAAACACTGAAACACGGTTCAAACAGGCTAAGTTCTGAGAAGCTCAGTTATATTCCCCTCTGAGGTTGTATTATGTATTTTCTATGAGAAAGAGAAAGACAGACAGACAGACAGACAGACAGAGATATCTCAGTGGTACTGGGTAGACCCAGGAATGACTCCCCCACCCCCCAAAAAAATCTTGTATATGAACGACTCATCAAATTCATGAAGAAAAGAAGGACATGGCCCCACTCATTCCTTCAGTCATTTTACTTTGGACATTTATGAGACTTTAAGCCTGGTGGGGTGGTGTTCGCCTGCAATCTTAGTACTTGGGATGCTGGGGCAGGAGGATCTCAAGTTTAAGACTAGCCTAGGTTGCCTGGTGAGACTTTGTATCAACAAAAAGAAGAAGAAGAAGAAGAAGAAGAAGAAGAGGAGGAGGAGGAGGAGGAGGAGGAAAGGGGGGAAAATGAAGGAAGGAGGGAAGAAAGGAAATAAAAAGAAAGAAAGGTTTATCTTCTAGAAAGGCAAGGGTTTTTAGAACGTCTGCTCACGGCTTGTGGCAGCGCGCTCTCCTGAGAGCATGTGCATTTTGGGCCCAGCGTTGTGAGGCAGAGCTAGCTCATGGGGCTCAGAAGGACGGACACACAGTGTGATATGTGAACGCACGTGCCCGTCAACAACCTGTGACAGCCGGTGCTCTTGGACAGTGAAAGCGAGTGGGTGGTGTCCTTCCACAGACAGAAGACAGGTGGAAGGAGAGTCATGCGCAGGGGCCACAGGCACAAAAGAACAAGGCAGGTCGGGGAAATGCAGGGAGTACACGGGCCATGTGGGGAGTCTGCTGAAGATGTGTCATGTCTGGAGTGACATGGAGTAGAACCCACGTCTGGGAACTGGGGACCAGGGAATGTTGTCATGGAAACCAAAGGCATTTGCTTATTCATCAAAACAGCCCACTGAAACTTTAATTAGAAATTAATACCACCCAGACTGGAACTTATCATGTATGAGCAAAAGATAGGGAAAAAATCATCAAGTATTCCCTTTGTGATGGGCCAATACAGACACAGGTACTAGGGGTGGTGGGTAAGATGAAGGTCTTGCCGCCCCCGCCCCCGCGCCCCCCTTCCCCCGCCAGTCACAGTCTGAAGTAACAGTAACTGAAGGAAATCTACAGGATAAACTGTACTAGCATAAGGAGAAGGTGGCCCTTAACCTAAGTGGAGATGTTTCGAAGATGTACTTGCAAATCCTGTGAAGAGACTGTTTCCACAAGTTCTGCCCACTGGCAAATGTGCACCTGGTGAACTTCAAATAAGTTATGGCCTGGGTTTAAAATCATCCAAGCAGAGGTGCTGTAATTTATCTGTTCTTTACTTAGGAAGAAACAGGGGAGGTGGGGGTGGACAAGGGGGGCAGCCGTGACCGGACTAGCAAGTGGCTAGATGCTGATTCCACCATCTTCCCAGGGTCAAATCCCAGGACCCGGGAAGAAAATGTTCACAGTGAGTCAGGCCCAAGTTTCTCCTTGTCCACGTAAGACAAACCCTGATCCTGTAAAAGATTCTGTGGGTCATACTAAGCCAGACAAACCTGGAGCAGCCAGGAAAGTGACATTTGGCTTCCTGTGCTAAGAGATCAGCTGCTTTCAGAGCAAGAGCTGGGTGACTTCATCTTGGCTGCATATACATTGTGGACTTGGGCTGCTCTTGCTGAATTCTTTGCGGTGGAATCCAGGAACAGGGACAGAAAGGGAAAGTTAAGAGGGGGGGTTGGATACGTTGGTGGTTGGTAGGAGGAAGTAACAGGCAGCAAGGATGTGCAGCCTGCAGATGGCTGAGCATCCTAAAGACCTGTCTCTTGGCCAACTCTTAAGGACCCTCTCTAGCTGGCCCCAAGCAGGCTCACAGAGCGGAATTCCAGGCGGACCACAGTGAGGAAGTTGAAGGTATCATGAGCAGAGCAACAGGTGTGGGAAGCTGTCAGGTGCAGGGGGTCACTTGTTTGTGCAGCATGCCTAACTTAACCCCTGGGTGCACCATCCTCGCTGCTTCACCTTCCTGCCCTGGGCTGGGTTCTGAAACAGTACCAGCCTCCTGTAAATAGGGGTGACGATCACACTCAGCACCCTGGCAATGACAAGGTTGCACAAGGTCAATCTCTGCCGTTCGTACTCTTGATCTACCTCACCCCTCAGCTCCTGCCTCCAGTGGGCAGAACGGGCCACCGGGGCTCAGTATGGTTGAGCACACCTACTTCGCTTGGTAGTGAGGAGTTGGGTTTCTGGAAGACTCCAGATCCTGCACTTCTTTCTTCCTGACTGAATCACCACTTGCCACAGCGCTGCCCAACAGGGCTTCTTGTACCCACGGCCGTGTCCTGTCCCTGTGCTGTCTAGATCAAACTCGTGTGGCTACCTAACTCTCAATGAATTTAAATTTTTTCCACTGTTAGCCTAGCCATATCTGGCTACTGAATACCTGAACTGTGGCTAAGGGCAACGGAGGAACAGAGTTTAAATTTTTTTTTACTGAAATCTTCATTTACTCAAACCTAGGGGGCCAGTAGCTGTGGCTGTGCCCTGCTTGGCAAATCTTCAAGGTTGGTGACCCAGAGACAGTGGGAAGAGACCATTCTGAGAAGACAGGGCCCCTGTGGGCCCTGCGGGACAAGGGACAGCCCTCTGCTTCTAGGTATGAGCTTGGGGGGAGAATAACACATCACAACACACCTTGGGGTGATCAGGGTCCTGGGAGTTCCTAGACCTGGAACTGGGGAAGAGTGGCCACCGCCCCCCCTGCCCCTGCCAATCCGCCCCCCAGCCCAGGGAGGGCACACACCCAGCTCTGTCCCTTGTTATAGCGCAAGCAGGTACAGTAAATGGGCCCTTGGGACACAGGAATGCTGGAGACGGGGCTGATCTGCATGGCACCATTGGTGAGACTGGGCAGGGCGCTCTCTGGGAGCCTGCTTCCCCCGCCCAGGCCCCACGGACTGCAGGGCAGGCTCAGCGAATGAAATGAGTCGGGAAGTTATTCAGGCATGGCCAGTACTTAGGTGGGGACGTGCAGTCACTTGAAAAGGCTGAAGAACAGGGACTTAGGAGTCAGGACGGGTCCAGGATTTCATCACTCAAGGGCCACTGCTGCCTGGTGGCCCCTGGCAGTGGTGAAGGGCAGAGTGTAGGATGCTGGTGCCACTGGGGACAGGCGGGGAACACCATGGCTTGGGAGGCTGCTGGTGAAGAAGCTGCATCAGAGGAGCAAGCTGACAATTCCTCAAGGATAAGGTGACTCAGAAGCGACAGCAAACTGGCTGGGACACCCTGCTCCCTGATGGCCACGCATCCCTGTCCCTACACCGTCTCCTGTAGGCATGGCACACTCACCAGCCCCCTCGGCGGAGCAGGTCCTGACTTCTGTGCCCATCGCCTCCCTAGATGAGCTGTTTTGGTGACGGTGAACACAAAACACCCATCCAGTTTCCACGTCATTCCACACGCACCCTGGCACTTTCCACTGAGCCCCAGGAGTGGTGGGTGGCTCTTACACCTTGTGGCACTGCTGCGAGATGACCTAAGCCCTGGGAGCTCCCGCAGCTGCTGTCAGGGGACAGGACTCCTGGCCACACTACTAAACTCGGCTGGGGTTGACCAGGACGCCTGGACACCCCGTCTCCAATACAAGGAACCTGTTGTCTACAGACGATGCCAACATCTTTTCCTCTTCTTCCTTTGTGCCTAAGGGGCAGATGTCCAGTAGGACCCAAAGAGCTGGGAAGGTGCCAGGTTCAGGGAGAGCTCACTGACACAGCGCCAGTAAACAGGGAGGCTGGAACGCCATCCCAGGCCTGATGGATTGCTTATGGCGTCCCGGGGAGTTAATTAGAGAGGCGAACTCAGTCCTTAAACGTCAGTGCTCTTTGCCATTAACAATTCAGGTAAAGAAGGAAGGACGCAGAATAATAGAGCGGGGAAAGAAATTAATTGAGCTAAGCCTTTTAAAACTATTTCTGATACATCAAATTCTAATGAAAGATTAACACACACAATGGAAATATTAAAAGGCACTTATGGAGGTCTCCAGAAGACAGGGAGAGCAAGAAATCTGTCAAAGGTGAGGGAGATGATTAAATCTTGCAGATAAGGGAATTTGTGAGTGATGAGATGTGTTTACTCACAGCTCTGAATTTAAGTCAGGAAAACAGTGTGTGTTAATCGCCCAGCCTTCCACCAGTGCCTGCCCTTGAACCCAAGTCCATGCTAGACTTGTATGCCAAGGCCAGAGGTCTAGTAAGGGGGGGGGGGAGGCGAGGCAGGTGGGGTGGGGGAGGGGGAGGGAGACAGTTGGAGGCTTAGTAGGAAAAACTCATAGGTAAAAGGCAGAGACTCATGGAAGGATGCTGGTTACATAGCCAATTTTGGTTTCCTTGTTTGTTTTGGGGAATAGAATCCAGGACCTCTTGTGTGCTAAGCAAGCAATCTATCACTAAGTCACATACCCGCCACACAGCCCCAGTCAGATTTGTCGTTGTTGCGTTTTTGCCAGTACTGGGGCTTGCACTCAGGGCTCAGGCGCTGTCATTTTAGCTCTTTCACTCAAGGCTGGCACCCTACCTCTTGAGTCACAGCTCTACTTCCTGCTTTATGCTGGCTAGTTGGGGAGAAGTGTCTTACAAACTTTCCTGCCTGGGCTGGCTTTGAACTACAATCCTCAGATCTCAACTTCCTGTGCCACAGGCGCCCAGCCTTCCCCTCTTGTTTTCGGTGCATCTGACCTGCACGGAGGGCTGTGCCCGCATCTTGTTCATTCTCCACATTCCATCCTTTCTTTTGTCCCCCTTCCTGTCTCTTACTTACAGCATGACCTAGAAAGGCAGGCTTTCCACCTTCCAGAACATTCATTACCGCCTACATTTTCCTGCTACTTACCTCAAACATCCCAAGCTCACACATTTGAAACAGCATATCATTTTAAAGATTACCCACTTAAAACAAAAGATTAGCAACTGTTCAAAGAAGAAACAAGTCATGGAAAATGTGACTTTCCGTGTCACACCTCCCCAGAAGGAAGTCCTCACTTCAAAGGCAACCCCGTCCTCCAGGAGCCAAGTGAGCGCTGGCGGCCCACTGCTGGGGGACCATTTTTCCCATAGTGGGCTCCTTTAAGTCACCCCCACTTCTTCATAATAACCATCACTTGATTCATTCTACGGACTTTACTGATTTAAATGTGACTCATGGCAGATTCATGGCACTCATGCAAAGCTAATTTTGTTTTTCACATTTTGACTTGTATTATGAACGACCCGGCAGAGGTGGTAGGGAAATGAGAAATGAAAGGGCATATAGATTTGGTAGAGGGGGGCTCAGGCAGGCAGCAAGGGCGCAAAAAAAAAAAAAGGGGGAGGATTTTTTTTTTTTTTCTAGAGAAATTAGATACAAAAGAGCCATTCAAGGTCAATTCTTAGGAAGGGACCTGGCTTGATGTGGCCAGGAAAAAAGTGCGGGTGGGGTGGGGTGAGGGAGGCGGGGCCTGCAGAGGCCTCCCTCCCACTTCTGAGGGTGGGGCCTTCTGGGACTGTCAGCTGCCGGCCTCCAGGCTGAGCAGCTGGAGCCCCAGGGCCCGTTAAGCCACAGCGCACACCTCTGCGTCCTCCCCCAGAGCCCTGCACCTGTGATGGTGGAGGCTGGCCTCCACACTGTTTACTGTAATCACCCTTCAGGACTGGAAACGTCTCAGGTTGGCATCTGGGTCCCTCCTCTGGAACCCCTGACTCATGTCACCTTTCAGTTTCTTTCTGGAGCCTGTTGCTTCTGACACAGCAAGGTGACACTGAGGGTGATGGCCACTATGCACCCAGTGGTGAGGGACCTAGTGCCGTTTGGAATACCAAGGAAACCTCTGTTTTACAGGTGAGGAAACTGACCCAGTTTCAGGACAGACTCAGGCTCTGTGGCCTGTAGAGCTAGCTAGTACCCAAGAGAAATTGATCACTTTTTGTTGTAACAGCCACCGAGTGCCCTGTTTTGCAGGAGAAGGAACTAAGAACCAGAATGCTGGGAACCTGCTTAAGGTCATACAGTCTAATAATGGGTTCAAATCCTGATTCCAGACATCAGCTCTCACCATTGTGTCGGGAAAGGAAGGAAAGGATAAAAAGTCTGTCTAACGGTGTTCAGGGTTAAGAACTCAAGTCAGCTGTGTTCAAATTTGTATTTGTGAAACTCCTTTCAAGCACACTGGGATTACATGCAAGCCAAGGAAAGGTTGGAGTGGGATTTCAAACAGCTTATTTCCCACAGTGTGTGGCTAGGGGTGACATCACACAGAGGAGCCCTAGCATGCTTGTCTTGCAAAGAGGAATGGGGTTGTTTAGAAAAGAGGTGTGGCTGGTGCCTCATGCCTATAAACCTAGCTATTCAGGAGGTTGAAGCCTGGAGGATGGTGGTTTAATGACAGTCCAACCAGAAAAGTCCTTAAGACTGGGCATCAGTGGCCTGTAATCCTAGCTATTTAAGAGGCTGAGATTTGAAGATCACCAATTAACCAGCAAAAAACTAGAAGTGCTCAAGTGATAGAGCACCAACCTTGAGGGAAAAGCTAACAGATAGTGCCTAGGATCTGAGTTCAAGTTCTGGTACCAGTTTAAAAAATCTAGCAAAAGGCTGGGCTGGAGGCATGGGCCAAGGTCAAGTGGAACTGTGCCAGACTAGCCAGCAAGTGATGCAAGTACAAGCTCTTGAGTTCAAATCCCAGTTACCCCCGCACCTCCTTCCCCAAAGTGAAAGCCTGGCAGCTGGCTTTGCGCCTCAGGTACAAAGTTCCAGGAACAACTAAGAACTATCAGAGGTGGGCTGTGATTCAGGCACTGTGTTCGAAGACTTGTGGATGAAGGAAGTCAATGCAGGCTAAGAATGTGCTGACGTCCCTGGGCTGGTCACCCTAGGAATCTAGCCTTCGACTCTACCACCTCTATCTAACAACCTTTTGTGTACCAAGGCCCTGAAACTCTGGCCACAGCTCTAGCGCCTCCAGTGGCCAGGGTAGAACTGCAGCCTGCGCTGCCTGTTGATGCGTGGCTTCTCCAGGAGTGGGGGTCCAGGCCACAGACTGGGGCTTCTTCATTTTCCCACTGCAAAGGTCTCCTTCTCCTTCTCTCTCCCTCTTTCTCTCTCTTTTTCTCCCTCTCTTTCTTTTTTTTTTTTTTTTGTCAGGCTGGACTGGAGCTTGTGATCCTCTTGCCTCTGCCTCCTGCGTGCTGGAAGGCCTGTGAACTTTTTCTGAGTGCCACACACAACTTCCTTTTTACGCTGTGAAATACGTGATCTCTTTCTCAACACCCGTTATCAATCTCCTGCTGCTTTTAATAGCAGCGGTTCTTGGTATGTGTTAGGTATGTAGATATAAACACATAGAGCAAACCGCTTGCTTCAGACCTGTACTGAGAAAGGAGCCTTTAAAAGCAGAAGTGCCTCATGACGCAGCGTGCAGGCCACCTGGGGCTGGAGTGGGGTGGGACTTCCTGGAAGAAGAAGGTCTAGTGTGGAGACAAGAAGACCTCTGGCATCATGGCCAATGTCCATCCATGTTTCTTTCTCCTGCCTGAGGACACTTGTCACCGAGGACTGTGCGTTGTTGCTTTTCTGACTGGCCCTAAGAATCAGCCAGTGAATGCAAACAACCAAGAAGCATTGTCTAGCTTCTTCTCAAGCCCCAAATTTCCGAGTGATTTTGAAGCCTGGTTCTGAGAGGCAGGTCCCCCTTCTGGGATGTTTCTAAGGATCGTGTGGAATGTGTATTATTTGATGCCATGGAGTGCTTGGCAGAGAATGAAATAATAAAGCAAGCGTGGTTCTGGGACCATTTAAAAATAAACAATGGCTGGGAATGTCTGACCAGACACCGTGAACGTGTGAGAGAACACAGCTGCATGCCTCAAAACATGCTTAGTGAGATAGGAGTCTTGTCTAGAACCTTTTGGATGAGCAAGGGCCAGGATGGAACAAACAAGGCGGACTCAAGGATGGCAGGCAGCGGCGGGGTGGCCTGAGCCAGGCGGTCGGAGGTGCCGAGGGGGGCAGGCAGCCTTGGCACTGTGCCCGATGCCCTTCCCGGCACTGGCCCTCTTCTCCTTACCACCTGGGGTACGGAAGGTGGAGGTCCACCTCCTCCCCTTTCCCAGGCCATCTTTGACAGCCAGACAAGCCTACAATGCTGAGCAGATTGGCTGTGGTCCTGCTCATTACACAGGCACAAATGACAAAGGTACGCAGTGGCCAGGGCCGTTTTGGGAGGGCAGTTTGACGAGAAAGGTCACTGACACCACGGGACTTCACTCAGAGTGGACGGCGCTGACCTACCTAGGCCCTGTGCCGCTCCTGCTCACCTAGTCAGTGGGCAGCCTTCGCAATGCCCGTGGCAGGGTGGCTGCACAGGGCACAGCACTTGGTAGGGACACATCCGCTGAACACAGTCATGTGAGATAAGCTCCCCCCACCATGTGCCCCGACACACCCCACACTAAGTAGCCCACAGTGCCAAACTAAACAGCACAAGATGAAGACGGCCTCAGCTAGAGCTGTCGTCATTCGCTGGCAAATATTTGCTCAGTGCCTGCTAAGTACCAGGCCTGGGCCGAACGAGACAGGCCAAGTCTCTTCATGGGATGTGCACACGTGCGTGTGCAGGCACAGGAGGCTGGACCACCAGGCAGCACCCCAGCAGCGATGGTGGCCCATCAAGCACATCCATAAACATTAAAGGGAAGCATGGGCGGGCTCAGTGGCAGGGCCCAGGGTCCATGCAGGTGGGAGGGGGGTTGGGAGTGCACTGATTTTCTAACCTCTGTCTGGCATCATTTCCAGCCTGTTGGAAAGTGCTGACCAGCAGTCCAACATGGGTCCCCTCCTTCTTGGGACTGAGCCCCCCCACAGGGATTGGAAGATCTCACGGGCTGTTTTGGAAGGTTACAGGGGCTGTAGGCAACAAGAACCCCAAAGCTGCTGGACTGCAGGTGCTTGAAAGGCTATCAGAGTCACCCCAGGGGACTTCCTTGGTGCCCCACACTCCCTTCCCTTACTGGTGACCGGCCAAGTCCTCCCAGCCCCCCTTCCCTTGAGCCTTAGTGTACCCACTGCAAAGGAGACTAAGAGCTTGCTAACAAATGTACCTTCAGCAGTTTGGCAGCAAGAGAATGGCACTTGAAATATCTATTCCTGATGACTATGTTTCTCTCTGTTGTCTGGCTTCCTTGGGGAAGAGAGGTATAGAACTTTCTTGCCTGGGCTAAAAGAACCTGGACTTACCCTGGTGCTGGTATAATCCTATAATCCTGGTGCCTATAATCCTAGCTACTCAGGAAGCTGAGATATGAGGCTCGAAGTTCAAAGCCAGCCCAGGCAGGAAAGTCCGTGAGATTCTTATCTCCAGTAAACCACCAGAAAACTGGAAAGTGGTGCTGTGGTTCAAGTGGTAGAATGCTAGCCTTGATCTGAAGAACTCAGGGACAGCACTCAGGCCCAAACTTCAAGCCCCATGACAGATCAAATAGCAACAACAACAAAAAGAACCTGGACTTGGATCCTGTTAGTACTCAAACACATATCCCAGTCTAATAAAAAACAGCTGTTCTACCTGGAAAACTCAGTGCATATTTAATATCTGAAGACCATAAACATGTAGTTTAGGCCAGGCAAGGGAGTACATGCCTGTAACCACAGTTTCTCAGGAGGCAAAGACAGAGGATTCCAAATTCTAGGATACCTGGGCAAAGTTGATGAGACTCAGTCTCAAAAGACAAAATACAATCAAAAGAGAGGGAAGTCTGGTTCATGTGGTAGACAACTTGCCTAAAGTAACTTAGGTTCATTTTATAAGTTAAAAAAAATACTGACTGGGCTGGGAAGGTGGCTCAGGGGTAGAGTGCATGCCTTGCATGCATGAGGCCCTGGGTTCAATTCCTCAGCATCACATACACAGAAAAAGCCGGGAGTGGCGCTGTGGCTCAAGTGATAGAGCACTAGCCTTGAGCTGAAAAGCTGAGGGACAGCGCCCAGGCCCAGAGTTCAGGCCCACAACTGACAAAAAAAAAAAAAAACAAAAAACAAAAGAACAAAAAACAAAAAAAAACTTTTAAATAGGGTTCTTAAAACTGCCTCGCCCTCCATCGCTACGTGATATGGGCCACAGACACTCTAGGGAGGTGTGTTTCCTTGTGGCTGTCCCTGAGCCCTGTTCTCAGGGCCAGTGACGGCCTCACAGACACGTCTTAGGCACAGGCCACAGGGATGATGGAGGTGGCCTTCAGTGGGACATGGAATGATGTGAAACTTCATCTCAGTCACATTTAGCTGCATGGGCAGACAGAAAATGATACACGTGACTTGTTGGGCAAAGGTTAGGATGAGCATAATCAGTTCACCTTGCCATGAAGGAGAGAAACTATGAGTGACAACAATATTACATAAACACACAGTTGGTTCTCTGACACGGCAAATATCTCCAAGACCTCCACATGGGGGGTCTCCGGTGCGCAGGCCCAGAACTGCCTCCACTTGATGGAGATGAGCGGACTAGACTGCAGTGGATGACCTCCGAAGGCTGGGCCTGGGTCTCTTCTGGGCAGTGGTATGAAAAGACTTGGCTCTCCTATCCCACCACCTAACTCTCTCTGTCTTTAACCTTGAGTTATTCTGGAATGCTGTACAGCACAGTTCCTTTAGCTACCCCCATTTCATGGATGAGGTCAGGTTGCTGGTGGAGGCTATGGAGAGAGCAGGTAGGAATGAGATCCAGGTGGGATGGCCCGAGCTCCTGCCACCATGCTGTCTGTGTGCCGGGCCAGGACAGGAGTGGAATCCACTCCTGGAGTCCTGTCCCTCACTTCGGTGCTTGCACGCAACCCCAGAACCAAGGATGTCAGAGCTCCCTGGACGGAAGCCTCGCCACGTGCAAGCGCCACAGCAGTAACAGCAACACGTGGCTGTGTTACACACGACTGTGTTACACACAGCTTAGTGTCCTTCATCTTCACAGCAATGGAGATTTCAGCAGCTCATTTTTATGATTCTGCCCACTTCTTAGAGGAGGAACTGCAGGCCTGGCAGGTAAGTCACCGCCTAGGGGCACAGAGCTGGCACGGGGGCCCAGGGACATGGGTCCACAAAGCTCATGTTTGTACCCCCATGATCTGCAGCCTCCACTAAGTCCATTTCAGCTTGGCTGCCCAAGTTAGCTTCCCCAGGTCAGCCCCCTGCAGCAGGGCGGGTGGTCCTAAGCTTTCCTTTTCCCTCTGGGATAGGGGAGGTGAGGACAGTGTGGGGACAGGAAGTGCCAATTCCTGAAACCTGAAGGTCATTTCTGGGGTGTGCCTGGGACTTGCCTATCAGCCAGCAGTGCCGATGGTTTTAGGTACACAATTGTCTGCAAATCAACCTCTACACCAGCCAAATGAGTCTGTCCAGGATTTGCCTAGTATCTTGAAGTCAGTCAAGGCTGAATTTATTGCCTTCTTCCCCTTCCCTTTCAATTTCAGTCTGTGCTTATCAGATTTCTTCCTGCCTCAGAGTGGGGGCTGGGGACTCTGATTCCTTAGACACCCGATGCTGAGCTCCCTAGGGGTAGCATGGCCACAACAGCCACTGCTCACAGTGGGGTGAGGCCACTGGCCTCTTGGGGCTTCCTGCCCCTTGGGGCTGAAGCATTTCCTTCCCATTTCTCAGCTATGATGGGCCGGTGCCAGGTGGTGCACCTGTGGAAAAGGGGTACCTCTGCCAGCCTCGCCCGAGTGACCAGGGGAGCAGGGATTCTGCTGATCATGGGGGAACCAGAGGGAACAAGTCGTAAGCCACAGAGGGCTCAACGTGAAAGCGTAGTACAACCTGGGCTCACAAGCACAGCACGTGACACTGAGACCTGGGCCCCACACACTGGGTGACCAAGCTACCTACAACCAAAACAATGAGGCTGTTCCTGGCTTGCCCCTGGCCCACCACCGCCAGAGAACACAGCCCACCAAGGGCTCATGAGGCCGAGTGGACAGGATTCTACCTCTTAGCACATTTTCCTGCTCAGGGACCTCATAGTGAGTGGCTGTGTATCTGTGGTCCAGATCTCTCATGGGCATGCCACTTGAGGCAAGCTTGCTTGCTTTCAAGAACGTAATTCTGTAGTGATTTTTCCCAGCCATAGTTGTGCCCCCTAACCAGCCAATTAAGGTCTGAGGAGTGAAAATGGGGTGGTCAACTAAGGCTCTTGGCCGCCTGGCTAAAAGCCCCTTCTTGTGATCCTACCATGACAGATGGGCTCTTGGTTCATCTGAGGCTGAGTCCTGGCTGAGAGGGGTCAGAGAGGTATCTTCTACCCCTCAGACAATGACAAACCCCCACAGGACAGGGGCTTCTGGAGCTGGCTTCCTTCCCTCAGCCCTGACAAGGGCTCCCATTCTGTGCACAAAGCTGCTGATTTATGCACAGGGCCAAGGAGAGGCCTCCCCAAACCCAGGCCCATTCAGCCCATGAGTTATTCCAGTCAATGCACAGCCATCTGGCCGTGGGCCCTTTCTGCCTTCAGGATTGATGGCAGGGCATTAATTTTCTTCGAGGTAATGACCACCCAGCCAGGGCCGCCTCTTCCTCCATAGCGTCTTCAAGGAGCATGGGCCAAGGGCAGGCTTTTCCAGGGAGGGAAGGGGCAGCAGGTGGAAGAAGCTGATTTACTCTGTATTCTGACGTATCGATTGACCTTTAGAGTTTAAAATTGCCTGCCTCCACCACTGATGACTCACACAGCTGGGCCCTCCAATCCAGTCTTGATCTCTTTCCAACTTCCCCATGGATAAAAGGCCAACCAAAGTGGGGAGCCATGTTAGATATCTGTCAGTATGGCTGGTTTCTCAGGCATGTTCTCGGGCCCTGGGACTGCGCATCGCACCATACTTTCACAAAGCCAATGTCCTCAGTTATGGGTCTGGTCCTATCCCACTCATTTCCATTCATCCACCACCGGCAGATCTTCTGAGTACCTACTACATGGTCAGGAATTCAACTGTAACAGAGTCAGGGGTTCACCCCCCACTAGTTTGGTACCTAAGCAAATCAACTAGCCCCCCAAATCAGAATACAGCAAGAAATACTATGACATAGAGATCTCATGATCTTTAGGTTTTGCTGGGAGTGATCTGTCGGCACCAAGTTCTGGATGGCAGGGTGCCAGCCAGGCAAAGGAGAGGTGGATGCTGTTATGGCGGGAGAGTACCAGGCAGGGGCACCAGCTGTGTTTCTATCATGGTCAACAGTGTCCTCATTAAAAAGGAAAACCCCAAACACCATGCTTTTCATTGTAAAGATTATTATTTTATGTGATCAGTGGTAGAGGCTTTGTTTTTATTGTTAAACATGAAGACTAGCATTCTGCAACACACCTCTGACTGACTGAACCCTCCTATTCTTTTCTTGGTGAAAGCAAAGCACCCTTTCAGAACGGAACCTGGGCTTCTGGTTAAGATTTGCATGGCCCATGGGGTTGGGAAGGTGGCTTAGTGGTATAGTGCTTGCCTAGCATGCATGAAGCCATGGGTTTGATTCCTCAGTACCACATAAACAGCAGTGGTGCTGTGGCTTAAGTGGTAGAGTGCTAGCCTTGAGCAAAAGAAGCTCAGAGACAGTGCCCAGACCCTAAAGTCAAGCCCCAGGACTGGCACAAAAAAAAAAAAAAAAAGATTTCCCTGGCCCTACTGGGCTACTGACACTCCACCTTGGCTGGAGAACTCGAGTGCATGTGATGGAGTAGTCTGGGGAGTTGGATGGCTATGGAAGGGTCCTTGAGCCTTTTTGGGTCAGGAGACAAGAAGAGTTTGGGGATTGGTGAGCTGTGCTACCTAGGAGGGTAGCTGGACACAATGGCAAGGTGAAGATGATGGGGGAAGAGAGCAGACTAGGCTGTGTGCCAGTCCTGGGGGAGGGAACTGGGGAACTGCCAGTGGGTAGAGGCCAGGAATACCCCAGGGATGGTGGAGTGGGAGGAACAGGGGTGAGGGAAGAGTTGCAACGGGAAGTGAGCTGTGCAATGAATCCCTTAGGAGGCTGTGGGTGCCCACCAGGGTCACTCAGCGGTACATGTTCTCACTACTGCGTCAGAGCAAAGGGTGCCGTGGTAGGAGGGGAAGCAGCTGAAGCCAGGAGACTGCAAGACCTCAGGAAGTGGCAAGAGGGCGAACAGAAAGCTGCAGGTCTCCATCAGATTCGTGGTCCTGGAGAATGCAAAGCTGAACTGGGTGAGAAGCAACTTTTATGAGAAACCAGTTAAAGTTGAAAGGTTAATGGGAGGCATCTAAATGACATGCATTATTTCCTGGATTTGCTCAGCTCTGGAAAACCCCAACTGCATTTAGAAAAATGCAAAGCATTATTATACAATTCAAAGGGGTGGGTATGGGGTAACGAAGAAAGATGAACGCAAGAGATAATTTGGATGTGCCAAGATGAAAAGCAGGGAAGTTGCACAGGGTTTTTCTGTATGAGAATCTAGAAGAGAGAAGTTGGGCTAAGCTGGCATTAAAAATGGGGCTTGAACTCAGTATCTAGGTGCTGTCCCTTAGCATTTTCTTTTTTTTTTTTTTTTTTTTTTTTTTTTTTTTTTTTTTTTTTTGGTCGGTCGTGGGGCTTGAACTCTGGGCCTGGGCGCTGTCCCTCAGCTCTTCAGCTCAAGGCGAGCACTCTACCACTTGAGCTACAGCGCCACTTCCGGTTTTCTGGTGGTTTATTGGAGATAGGAGTCTCGCGGTCTTTCCTGCCCGGGCTGGCTTTGAACCGCGATCCTCAGATCTCAGCCTCCTGAGTAGCTAGGATTACAGGCGTGAGCCACCAGCGCCCGGCTTTAGCATTTTCACACAAGAGTAGTACTCTATCATTTGAGGCATAGCTTTACTTCTGGCTTTTTGGAGGTTAGTTGGAGGTAAGAGTCTTACAGACCTTCCTGCTCAGGCTGGCTGTGGATCACGATCCTGAGTAGCTAGGATTATAGGCGTGAGCGACCAGTGCCTGGCCCCGTGTACTTCTTATAAATTTAGTATGGTTAAGAACACTTGACATCATTTGAACAATCAGCACAGCTCACCTACCTCTCCTTGCTAGGCTGCTCCCCGGGCCTCCAGATGGCCTGGTGTAGAGTTCTGGTCTTAAACCCAGGCATATGTTCTGGAACAGAGCCTTTGGCATTCCAAGGTCCTATGCCTGCCTCTGCTTGGCCTGTATTTTGGGCACTAGGTGACAAACTTCTGTGTGTACTGTCTAATCTAAGGCCACCATTTCCCTAGAAGTGTTCTCTCCAGTCCTATTCTTCCCAGCGGGCCTGGAGGGCTGGAGGAAGAGGGGGACTGGATGGATGCAGGGAGGCGCTGGGGAGCAGGTGAGGCACTGGGGAACGTGGCAGGGACTTTCTGGCTGGGAGAGGCGAGGTGCATGAGGGTGGCCCTCCTCTGACTTAGATCTTCATAAAGGTCAGGCTGTCTGTTGCTGGTTCAGTCTCCCCAGAGATTTGTTTTGGGTGCTCTGTGGTTAATCAGATAAAGGGCCAGGCGCCAATCCTCCTTTATGAAGCCTGGGCAGCCACTGGGTCCTATGTCACTCCTCGCAGCTAGGCCTGCTGGAAAGAGGTGGGTGTGTGGTAGGTGGGAAGCGCATAGCTCATGCCTGTGAGTTGGGTGTAGGCAGAGCTCCAGACAGTCTCGGTGAGTGGGCCGGAGGGAGGGATGTCTTGAAATGCATGGTTAGTCCTCAACCCAACTCCCCCACCAATCCCTGTTTCCTGTGGCGCTCATGCTGCCCTCCTCCTGCAGACTAGATGTCATGAATGAAGACAGTTAAGCCAGGGGCCACTGGGGAGCCAGCAGCTCAAGATGGAAGTCTCCAGAACTCTATATGCCCAGGCACTACAGGACAGTTGGGCAGACACACGTCATGTAGGTGACAGTGGACTCTGGAGCTGACCCCGAGACAGGAAGCCATGGCCTCTGAAGGCTCTGATATCTGCTTGGGTGGCAGAAACTGCAGGCCGGGAGAAGGGGCAGCTTCTCCATCTATTCTGTGGTTGAATTTGGCAGCATCTGTTTCAGTGTCCGGTTGTAGGGATGAGAGGAAGACAGGAGACAAGGACACTGGAAGCTTTTGGCCTGAGTGAGCAGAGAGGCTGATTTCCACTTATTGCCTGGGGAAAGTGGGCTCGGATAAGAACCTGCAACTAGCTGCCAGCCTGTCAGACCTGAGATGCTCGGGGCCAGTCTTCACTGATGTCTCTGTGATGTCACGTCAGGGCTGCTCCCAGCGCTGAAAGGCCAGGCCCAACTTCCCGACGCCCCTGTAACATAGTGTCACAGCAGCCTCAAGTGGGGAGCATAAGAAACACGTCAAGGGGTGTGACACCTCAGGGTGCTGGAGCCAAGACTCGCCTGCCACCAGGAACTCTGTCCCCACCCCTGGCAGGGTCCAGAGCCTGCCTCAGCTCATGAGATCAACTGTAGGCCTCTCAAGATGTTGAAATGAAGCCACCGGCAGCTGTCCTGGGGGGGAGGAGGGACATGGCCCCATTTTCAAATGTGTTGGGAAGGACTGGACTTTGAAAAAACAATATTCAAATTGTAGTGTCTTCAGCAGAAACAGTAATTTTAATAGGCAAAGAAGGGAAAAGCTCAAACCCCAGTCTCTCCTATTTCCCCGGTGCACTGAATGGACTTAGAGAAAACAGTTATGGTGTGTCTCGTTCAGGACCGTCCTACAGCCACTTCAGTGCCCAAACAGGGCACAATCATTAGGTGACCTTGTGATCTCAGCAAAACATGTCTCTCTAATGTAGCTCAATTATGATTGTAAGTTTATAAAACAGGAAAGATTACAGGAATATACATTAAACCACATCAATGAGAGTTACTGAGAAAAAAAAAATAGGTCCAGCAGACAGGTACCAATCAAATAATCAATACTCAGGAAACAGCTACATCACCCTGCTTTAAAAGAACCAAATAATGTTGCAATTGGATTTACTTAAAGTTTTTCCACTTGAACAAAACTGACAGCTGTATTATAATCACATTTCCAGTCAGTTTATAAGATACAAATTTCATTTCTCCTTATTTCTACTTCATTTCTGAAAAGTGGCCAGCAACATTATTCATCAAGCCCATGGAGAAAAAGTCTAATTCATAGAGAGAGGGGAAATGTCATTAATTCCATGTTTTCCATTTCCTTAGAGAATTGGTGGTTTAATTCAAGCATGATTTTTTTTTTCTGATCCATCCAGTTCTGAGCCCCACTTTCATAGCAGAGAAATGAAAAAGAAAAAGGGAAAAAGAGAGAAAGAATGAGAGGGAGAAAGAGAGAGAGGGAGAGGCATTCTAGCTATTAGCTAGGCAAGATGACTTGGTGCTGATCTACATTTTTAGAAACTGCCTGGGTGGGTATAACATTTGGGGTTCTTTCATTTGTGGGGGAGAAATGTCACCTGGAAACATGACTATTCTAATGTATGCATTGAGGGACATTCTTCAACTCACAATCCAGCAGCCTTAAGTCACTCAAGACAACATTGAGAAATGCCAGTTTCTGTGTTTATAAATAAAGTGACTGCTAAAGCTTGACGAACCTTTTCTGAGTGCTTACTGTGTACCAGGTGCCGCAGCAGGCACTAACTAGGGAGCCACAAACCAAGCTGGAGGTGCTCCTCTGAAGTGTGCATGGGGAGGAATGGGGCCGGAAGAAGGAAAGTCCAATGGACACACACACACACACACACACACACACACACACACACACACACACACACACACACACACACACACACACACACACACACACACACACACACACACACACACACACACACACACACACGCCCTTCACCTCCAATCACCTCCAATCACCATCCTTCACCACTGTTCACCAACTATTAACAGCGGCTGCACTTACTTCCTCCCTCATACCCTCCCTGCACACTTTCCTTTTCTGAGTCACCCCAAAGAGGCAGGCGTCAGACATTCTTGAGCCAGTTCTCCCCAAGAACCAGGACATACTCCCCCAGAGCCACAGTGATATCATCCCAGACAGGAAGTGGACACTGACCTCAGTACATTAGCCAATCACAAGTGAGGAACACTGACCTCAGCAACAATGACCAATCACAAGTCCCCATACAAATCAACCCATGTCCAGAAACTGTTCTTTAGAGCCGTTTTCCTTCCCTCACCCCAGGAACAGTCAAAGTGACGTGCCTCCTTGGCTCCTCTTGCCTAAGAAGAGTACCCTGCTCTGCTCTTGTCAAAGGGGTCTTCATGACATTTTCATGTTTTTAGTTCCTTCCATGACTTCTCCAGGCCCCACGCTTGCTAGGCAAATGCTCCTCCATTGAGTTATACTCCCAAACCAAATGTGTATGTTTCTAAAAGCTTCAAGTAGTTTGCATCCTGGGCTTGGTTCTTCATTGTCTTTACTGTTGTTGTTATTATTATTATTATTATTATTATATTACTATGTTCTCACTTTCATCAGAATCAGGCACATGACCATGATTGGGCATCAGCAAAATAAGCTAACATAGAGAATTTTCCAGAATTGATGGGCAAGACCACAAAACTGTCATTAGCTTTGTAAGACAAATCAATGAGCTCTCATTTTCATGGACTTACGATCAAACCACATAACTTGCTTGGGGAGCGACTGTTGCTGGAAACGGCTCTCTAGGCAGCGAGAGGAGCAGCCAGGGACCTCCATGGAGCCTCAGAGCTGTGTGCCAGGGAGTGGGGGCACAGCATACACTATGCAACAACTGCATAGGCACGGAGCTAAATAGGCCTTTCATGGCATTCAGTCACCTTCACATTCATCACTACAGGATGATAAAGATGGGGACTTGGGCTGGATCTCAAATATGGAACAAGAATTGGGAGTGTAGCTGGAGGCATGGCTCAAGGAGAGCACCAGCCAAGCAAAGAAGACAAGTGAGTCCAGGCCCTGAGTTCAAATCCTAGTACAGCTAAAATAATAAGTAAATAAAAGGCTAGCATGAGTCTTTCCTGAGCAGGACCCTGTCTTTGGTAGTCTTAAGACAGAAGCCATCCCTGGTGCCACCTGGGCCCAGAGACCTGCTGCTGCCCAGCAAACACTTGCTCTGGGCTTCAGGGGAGCATTCTTCATGCTGTGGTTTCTTATCAAAGTGGCAGCGAGAAAAGGTCAGTAAATACACTTCAGGTCACTGCTTCCTGAATGTGCAGAACCCTATCTTTAAGCCCTTATTAAGGGAGATAACAGGGTAACCAACTCCCAATCTCTCTCCCAGAGTTAATTTCTTCAAACTAGCAAAAGGAAACAAAACCAGCTTCCAATCATCCAATCCTCACCTAGATGCACACAGAAAGCACTTGGTGCTCTGCAAGTAAGGTATGTCCCCAGCAGTAACCAGTACCACAACTGAAGCAAAAAAGCAGCCAACCAGCAATCCAGGCACCTTATTCTAGTAGCATGAGTCTTTAAAACTCACAGTCCCCAGCATTTTCTGAGCATCACCCTCTTTAGCGAAAGATAATTTGCAATCAGGCAGGGTAAAGACAGGCAGCCATTACTTTCTTAATGGCCAACTATCCAAAAAGGCTCAGCTAAGTGATCTCAACTAGCAATTGGACCGATTAGAATTGATAAGTGAAATACTCTTAACCTTCCTTTCAGTGGCCATTCCTAGGGGGAGGGGTAGGAGTGCAGATTCCCAGCACAGAATTTAATTTCAATTCACAGACATAAACGTGATTGGTGCCTTGCTGCATCCCTTCCTCTACACAGCTCAGGTCGGAGAAAGACTGGCTATGAAGCCAGCGGACTGTGTCAATTCCACCCTTACAGAAATTGCTGGGGCCATCTGTCAAGGAGGATAGGACAAAAGAGCTGGTCAGCGGACAGAGGGGGCATGGCTTCTCACTCTTCCACGATGGAAGTGTGGGAACACCAGAGAGCACTAGACAGGCAGGTTGACAGCGGGTGACACGTGCAGTCATCACTGCTGAGAACCATCTAGCGCCAGGCCCTGCTAGGCTCTTTGTGAGCATGGTGGCATCAGCGAGCAGGTCTGACTGTGATGTGCTGAGCCTCTTACATACTACACACCGTGCTTCTCACACTGCCTATACTTTACTCACCCTCAAGACAACCTTGTAGCCCAGAAAGACCACTCTCCTTTCAAACTTATTTACTCAGTTTGGGGGCTGGGGATGGAATCAGGGCCTATGCACTCTAGACAAGTGCTCTACCACCTAGCTGACCCCTAGCTGCAAACATCATCACATTACAAGGAAGGAAAGAGAGGCTCTGTGTCCCCCTGCTCAAGGGGACGCATGGCAGGGCAGCAGTCTCTGCGGGTTACAGAGCTCAACAGTCTTGCCAAAACTCACAGAAGTACACACTGAAGCTGGTGAATGTGCTGCACAGGAATGACACCTCATATTCAGCAGTAGACAGCCATCTGCAGTTCCCGCTGCCCAGCCATTGCCTCTCTGGCATCTTGTAAGGGTGCCTCCTCACACTCAAATGACCAGGGCAGAAGGCCCACCTCCCTGCTTGAGAGTGGGCTGGTGACCTCTGGGGGTCAGCCTCATATTCCTCCCACCGCTGCGCAGCTCAGGGGTGGTGCTGTGATGAGGCCAGTGAGGGTGCGACCCCACACTTTTTAAACCTCTTGTCTGACAGGGTTGCTTAGCCGGCACAGCAAATCCTAGGGCTGCTGGTGGCCATTTCTCAACGACCTAGTGAGAGGCATCCTGAAGATGAAGCTGGACCAGAGGAAAGCAGAGCCAAGATTGGAGAGGGGCAGTTTCTTGACGCTTCGGCCTTTGTACCTAGATCTAGGCATGCTTGAAGACAGAACCTCTCTGGACTTTCCGGTGACAGCCATCTCCCTTTCTTTTTTCCACAGGCCAGTCAATTCAGGGCTTTCTGTGTTCTATAACCCAAGACCCCCATTATTCACAATGCTTTTACTAAACAGAAACCAGGCCGTCTTTCAGTGAGTACTTGCCCCATGGAAAATGGAAACGACCAGACTTTATACCCATTATCTCCTTTAAATCTCAGCTCTGAGCCAGGCTGTAGTGCACGCCTGTAGTCTCAGCACTCAGGAGGCTGAAGCAGGAGGGTCACAAGTTCAGGGCCAGTTCAGACTACACAGTATGACTCTCAAATGAAAAAAAAAAAAGCAAAACTAAAAACAAAACAAATCCCAAAAATCCTAAAAACAAGTCTTGGCCGGAGAACAGTGAAGACAGGTGCTCAATGGCACGGCTCCAGGGTCTCAGGAGCCCTGTCCTTGCTCAACGCTGGTGCCTTGCCAGCTTCCTGCAAGCAGCAGCAGGAGCACCCATCATTGGCTCACGCAGAAAACCCTCAGTCACATGGCTTGCCCAGCTTACATTGGAGACAGGGGCCTAAGCCAAGCCTCCCATGGCTCAGCTCACCTTTCAGCAAACCCTCTGTTCTCCACGGAAGCAGCATGTTCAAGCTGAACTCAGATGCCTGGAAGCCTTCACAGTTTTTACAGGACGCACATACCACCTACACATGGTGGGCCACAGGGGGGTGGTGGTACAAAATGCCCACCATACCTCATCCCCACCCCCTCCCCCCAACATCCCAGGCCCTGGTCCACTCACTCAGGTCCAGCACATCGTCGGTCTTGATCAGGTCCTCTTCCCGAGTCAGGGGCAGCTGTGTCTCGGGCTCCCCTCGCAGCTGCAGCGACAGTGAGCGCAGCATGAAGAACACCCGGATGGCCTGGATGGAGGACAGAGCAGAGGGAGCACACTGCAGGGGCAGCACGGTGAGGCGCCTGAACCCCTTCCGGTGTGGGGTCAGGCTGCTTTACTCCACTGAACACCTGCATCTGCCAGCATCTTGCCCCAAGTTGTCTGGTCACCACGGTCTCTGCCCAGCATTCAGCCACTCCACACACAGGGAACCGAGACCCAAGGAGGGGAATGGGCTGCCCAAGGCCAAGAGCCCAGCCCACCTGTCCACAGAGGCCTGCAGACCATGGAGGCCAAAGTACTAAGATGTTTCCAGGCCCTGCTACTTAATGGAGGTCTGGGACAGGAGTGCAGGTGAGTGTGGGCTTTGGAGCTGGTGAAGGCCATTAAAAATGTTACCCCATGGGGCTGGGAAGATGGCTCAGTGGCAGAGTGCTTGTCTTGCATGTATGAGGCCCTGGGTTCGATTCCTTAGTACCACATAAGCAGAAAAAGCTGGAAGTGGTGCTGTGGCTCAAGTGGTAGAGTGCTCACCTTGAGCTGAAGAGCTGAGGGACAGCGCCCATGCCCAGAGTTCAAGGCCCACGACCAACAACAACAAAAGAAGTTACCCACCACAGGTGAATCCCTCCATCCCTTGGGCCCTGGCCTTAGGATGAGGAGTATGCTGCTGGTGAGGCCAAGGCCTGGCACGCGGCACAGGAGTGGTTTCCCTGTGCGCCTGCTGGAGGCAGAGGCAGCCCCAGTGGCACAGGGATTCTGGGCCTAGGAAAAGCGGTCTGTCAGAACCCAGTGTGGCTACTGGGCGTTTGCAGAGGCAGAGGCCCAGACGTGCGAGCAAGAAGCAGCAGTCAGCCAAGGAGCAGGCTCGCCACCAAACAGAGCTGAGAAGCAGAGGACAGGGAGGAGAGGTACTCCAGCTCTCTCTCCAGAGGCACAGACAAGGCTGTCCTGGACCAGCAGCCTTACTACGCTGAGCAAAGCCCAACTGCTAGAAGCTTCACTCTCCCCATCTGTGAAATGGGCACAGTACCCTCTAACTCACAGACTGAGCCAGCCCTGGGTTAAGGCTGCAGAAGGGGCCAGCACAGTCTCCATAAAGAATGGTCATCTAGTCACTAGACAGGCACCATGCTGGGCAGAGAGAAGGCCCAGGGACAAGCCAGGGTCACCTGGGTGAGCTGTACAAAGATGATTTCAAGTGCACCTTTGGGTATTCTTATTCTGACTCCAATCAATGGCTATGTGAAGGGAGAGTGCCCTTAAATCGGCAAACTGCTCCCCAACAAGAAGGGGGACACACTGCTGTTGGCCAAGAGCTGCGATAGCGCGGTCTCTGATGACTCCGATCGGGTGATTCTGATTCTACTTTGGCCTTGAACCAGTGGGAGGGAGGCCTGGGACCAAGATCCTATTGAAGGAAACTGGCAGAGCACTTCCACCCACCCTCCCAGTATTCTCTGAGAACTCAGAAGTACTAGGGAAAGTCAGTGCTCTCACTGTGAGGAGCGGTGGTGCTATTAGTAATAATAGTTCTAGCAGGTCTTTTATTTATTTATTTTGTGGCAGTACTGGGCCTGAACTCAGAGCCTGGGTGCTGTCCCTTTGCTTTTTTGCTCAAGGCTAAAGAGCTACCACTTGAGCCACATTTCTACTCCTGGCTTTTAGGTGGTTAATGGGAGAGCAGAGTCTCATCTCACAGACATTTCTTCTTGGGCTGGCTTTGAACTCCAATCCTCAGATCTCAGCCTGCTTATTAGTAGCTAGGATTACAGGTATGGGCCACCAACTCCTGGAAGTTTCTAAAGTATAGACTTCATCTCTATCAGAAGACAGACATGGCTACAATGAACCTGGGAGACCTGCCATGTAGTAGGGTCTTACTGCGGGCCAGGGTTTGTGAGCACCTTACTGCAGCCTGGGAAGAAGAATGGGAACTGGCAGGCAAAGTGATGGTCCACATGGCTGCTATGGGAGGGATGCTGTGACTCCAACCCCAGGGGCCTGAGTCACACAGCCTAGCACACCAGGAAATACAAAACCCCTGGGCCAGCCCAATGGGAGGCAATGGAATATCCTGCAGTGGAACTCTTAAATAAGAGGCTGGGAAAGAGAGAAAGAAAATGCAAGGTCCATTACAGGCAGGACCCAGTGAGGGAGGGGCTTCCTATGTGTCAGCTGTGGCCCTCTCAGTGATCTGAAGGCAAGCACCTAGTAGGACCACAGCTGGGGCTGAGAAAATGGAAACATACACTGCCTTCTTCAGCATAGCACTGGATAGCCTAAACTTTCCACTGAATTAAAAAAAAAAAAAAAAAAAGTTCCTCACTTGGCTGCTAACAGGGCTTTTTTGGTAAAACATCTGCTTCTGCACTACAAATGACAAATGGAAGCTGTTTCCAGGAATACAAACAAGTAAAAAAAATAAGATCATTCAAGATATAAAAAGGAACATCAAACATACAAAATAAACTGCTGGTTCCTGTTCCACTCCCAAGGGAAGGCAGAAGGCATCAGAGGCCTGTACCCCTGAATGGAAGATAGGGGGGGTCCCATAGGACAAGGTGCACCACACGGGGCCAGCCGGGCTTCCAAGGGGAGTCTACAAACGCCTGGCAGGCAAGCTGAACACACAGAATGCTACACCACACAAGACTGAGGCCACACATGTACCTGCCACCTTCTGAAACAGCAGTGGCTTCATCTGGTTGCCCTAGGCTTGCGCAGAGCCAGTGACATCGCTGTCTCATTTGGGTGCTGAATGGCCTGAGACTCTCTGTCACAGACAGAAATGGAGCTTGGGGACACAGGCAGCCTCCAAGGTCACTTCCTGAATAACTCCTCCTGGGCCATCAAAAGATTTAGAACTTGTGACCCAGAGTTTATGGAGTACCTATCATTTCTTTGCTCAATGAAAATGAAAAACTTCAAAGTATCACTAAAAAAAAAGATATAGGAAATCATTTCTTTTTCAGATTCTTCAGAATACTAAGAAGGGTGATGCTTGGGAAATAGAGCAGACTGTGAGAGGAGAGGCAGCGGATCACGCTCAGACAGGAAGGAGAGACTTCTCCAGTTTCCACGCTGGCTTAACTCAGTCTCCTGAGGATCCACCTGGCAAGTTCGGATGGCGTGGAGTCAGACTTCAGCTTGGCTGAGGCTGAGCGCAGGCTGGTTGCTTGGGGACAGGGTGCCATAGGGCATCCACATGAGACAAGTGGCCTGGGAGACGCAGTGAGCTCTGGGCTGGCCCCGGGACAAACACTCGACTCAGTTCAGGCTCCCACTCCCTTGCCAGGTATGCAAGCTGTTCAAATATAGGCAACCATCACTCAGGTTAGGAGCCCCCGAAGGCTGTGGAAAGGACTGCAAGAGTCAGTCACAGAAGAATGCAGAAGCCATTTAACATGGGGCAGCCCACCAGGAAAGCAATGTGGCGATGTGCAGCCAGACAAAAAAGTTCATACCCTTTGAACCAGAAGTTCCGCTTCTGAGACCTTATCCTGAGGAAATAAGCCAAAAGAAAGACAACTGTATTCATGGAACAGCTCACTACTGTTCAGCTGCAAATACTGTAACAGTGGGACCAACCCCAAATGTCTAACAGAAAAATGCTGCTCAAGTGTATGATGCCAAAGTCACCAGAGAAACCTTGATAGTCATAAGAAATCAGATTTACAGGCTGGGAAGGTGGCTCAGTGGTAGAGCTCTTGCCTTGCATGCATGAGGCCCTGGGTTCGATTCCTCAGCACCACATAAGCAAAAAGAAAAAAGCCACAAGTGGTGCTGTGGTTCAAGTGGTAGAGCGCTAGCCTTGAGCTGAAGAGCTGAGGGACAGCGCCCAGGCCCAGAGTTCAGGCCCCACAACCGGATCCAAAAAAAAACAAAAAAACAAAAAAACAAAAAAAAAGAAATCGGATTTACTAGCCAAGGTGGTATGTAGGGCTCTAATCACAGCATCCAGGAGGCTGAGGAAGAAGATTGCAAAATCTGGGGACAGTGTGGGCTAAAGACAGACTTACTAAAACTGCATCATGGCTGGAGGGTAGCTCGGAGGTTCAGCACGGGTGAGGCCCTGGCTTCCATCCCAACACTACAAAAAGACACTTAACAATAGACACTTACAACATGAAAAATTTTTTGCCCTGTAATAACAAGTAAAACAGGACGGGGATGAAAACTGGGGCATGACAAAGATGCCCTCCCTGCCATCAGGAGGGGAGAAGTTTGCAAAGAGATGGAGGCAGCTCAGGGAGGCCTAAGTGTCACTGCTCCTGTTCTTCCTTGCTTTGAAAACCTGCAATGCTGCTCTAGGGTGTAATACACAGATGAAAAGCACAGCAGGAGGCCCTCAGTGATAAACAAACAGGCCTGCAGTTCAGGTTCACAAGGGGACAAGAGAACAGTGGGGACAAGTAAAAGCTTACACTTACTTCGTTGTGACCTGCCAGTTCCTGTGTGAAGATAGCTAGTGCTTCCATTCAGATTTTGATGCTTACCAAATCTCACCTCTGGCTCTTCCCACTGAGACTAGGAGAGACCCCATCTGCTGTTCATGGGAGCTGCAGCAGACCACCCACTTCAGCCTGCAGGTCTGAGCACTCACTGTCTGCCAGGCCCTAGCACTGCACTCTCTTCTATTGTGGACAACAACTGAGAAGTGAGAGGAAGGAACTTAGGATCCTGAGATTCATTCAAGGTTAAATTGGGTTTAACCTTGGCTAAATTAACATGGCTAAACTGGGTTTGACCCAAAGTTGGTCTGACTCACAAACTTTCAGTCTTTTCTGAGTCTCTACTGCCACTCCATGTGGGTGGGGCAGGCTAGTGCCAAGTTCTGCTAGTGTTCTCTCATCAGACCCTAGGGTTCTGGTGACCTTTATTTCAACACGAACTGTCCCTCTCAGCCAGCCTAGCTCAGTGGCACTCCTGGTATTTTGGTCTGCCTTTGGATTTCTTGCCCCCCTGGTCTACATATGTGTGTGTGTATGTATATATACATATACACATATATACATGCAGACACATATATACACACATATACATATATAAATACATATATAAGCACATATATACATATATACACATATACACACATACATACATGCACACACACACATACGGCTCAACGAATACATCAAGTGACAGAACATGTGGTGTGACATAAAATGCCAAGAAGGGAATTTTGTCACTGGATGCTTTCCAAGGCCTACTAGGCCAAGCCCTCCCCACTCCACACCTTGCCCTGTAACAGGCCTGTTCCCACCAGCAAAGGGCCATCTTTGGGCTCTGACTTTTGTGGTTCCTCCTTGTTTCCTGGGTTTATGCTTGGATGCAGCTCTGCAGTGTACGTCCTATCTGCTGCTCTCACAGGCTGTGCCCATCAGCCCATGGCTGCCCTGGCCATCACACCTGCTTCTCAGATGCTTGTAATTATTGGTGACCTCCTTAGGTGAGAACAGAGGCAGGGACTTGTACATCCCCAGGTACAGCTCAGTGTCTGGCACATGGGGACCAAGTAGCTCTTGGAGGAGTATGTGAATGAACATTGTAGTCAGCAGTGATTTACTAGGAAGGGCCAGATGTTTGACCTTCTCCAAGTCCTTAAGGAAAATTAAGGATGAGGTTTCTGAAAAGGACTGACCTAAAATGGAATACGTCTACTTAGAGTTGAAGTCTATCTGTCTGCCTGTCCATCAAGAGGGGGAGAGAGAGAGAGACAGACAAGTTGAGAGAGAAAGAAAGCCTTTGACTCCAAAGAGATACAGTGTTAGGAGTGAAAATCCGGAGACAAACCAGAGGAGCCCTAAATTGCTTGCTGAGCTACCACGTCCCGGAGCTCCAAGTCAGGACACATGCTGGGTTCTGACTTCAGAGGATTCTAGACAACAGTCTCCAACAAGAGCTAGACTAGGTGAAAGGCCAACACTTCCCTTCAGAGACTGACTCATGAAGTCTGAAAAGAAGCTTTTCTGAAGTGGATGAGTCTGCTTGAGAGGCCTGCCCTATTTACTATCTTTGTGTTACCAGCGATCCTGGGATTCTAGTGCTGCTTTTGTAAACTGCTCAGAGGGCCTAACAAGAAACCCTGAGGAAGCCCAGACAGCCCCAGGAGTTGGGCCTTGCTTCCCCCGAGCCATTCAGGCTGCACATCCCACAGGAGCAAGGCAAGTGGGCAGCAGAGCCCTGGGAACTTGCATCGAAGTGGAATGTGAGGGACAAAGGGAGAAGAGAACTAATCTCATCAAGGATCTTACGATGTGTATGTCTTAAATGAGTCCTCATGGTAACTCTGGCAAGGCAAGTGCATTCTGCTTTATAGAGGAAGAGACAGGTAGCTCAGAGTAGACACCCAGCCTCTCCTTTGCCACCAGCCTGACTGTGTACCCTAGATCGCTTCCATTTCTCTCTAACGGAGAGGATGGACTACGCCAGCCAGCAGGGCATGATACTGTAAAACTATGTTGGGAGCTGACAGCCAGTGTACTCACCTGGCTCCGAGACCTGGCTCCAGCCAGCCCCTCCCCTTGGCCTTATCAGTTTCTGCTCAGTGCTGGCTATTTGGGGGTGCCAGGATGTGCCACATCTCTCTGGGCCCATGTTGTCCAGTTCTGCCCAGCCCAATGGCACAATCCTGGCTTAAGAGCCATCCCTCTGGAACCAGGCCTCTCCATCTCCTCCCTGTACCATGATGCTTTAGGAACGTGGTCTACAGTCCTTCCTGCCACACCCTTTAGACTGGCTCCTACAGGGCTGGGCTACTTCCCTGTCTGGGTCCAGCACAAGCAGGGTTCATGGCAGGAGGCAGTGGGCTAGGGTGCTTCAGAGCTGGGGGGCTCCAGGGGCCACACTGTGTGGACCAGCTCCTGGCTCAGCTGTGGACAACCGGAGTAACTGAGCACATGGCTCAATCGCAGACACCTCCAATAGGGAGCTGGGGTAACAACAGGGCCACCTCCAAGTGTGGCATGGAATTAGACAAGGAAATCCACATAAAGACTGACATGAAGGTTAGACTCTTTACTAAGGCTATGTCCTCATACTCCAGCAAGAACCAAAGGGTAGCAGAGTGCAGCCAGGACAGCAGCTGGGCTCCAGTCCTACAGAGTGCCCAAATGGGCCTGCACCCTGGCTGGAATCTTCCTGGGGAGCACCCCTCAGGCCAACAAAAGGCCAAAGGTGAGCTGCTGGCGTTGAGGAGTGGCCCACAGGACACCCACTCTTCAAAATCAGCCTTCCACTGCACAAAGCCACCCACCAACAAAACCACGTGCCTGATTGGTTAGGGCACTGGTGCTTGCCAAGCAAAGGGAAGGACAGCGGCAGCGGCTCAGCAGGGCGGCTTCTGTGGTGAGTCCTGTGGCTTTGCTCAGACAGCTGGGAATGTCACTGAGTCAAGACACGTGGGTCCCACTTCCTCTGCAGCCTGGAGCCACGGCCATTGAGGCAAGAGCACCAGCAGGTAGAGGAAGGTGGCCAACTCCTCCTGCTGGAGGCATGAAGCATGCCACCAGCTTTCCAGAATTCTGAGTCAACCCTCTTCCACACGGCACACTCAGATTAAGGCAGAAGGTATACCTGATAACTGAACTATGATAACTGAGCTACGTGCAACAAATTCCTCTAATTATCCTCTAAGAAGCTTGTCTTCAGGAATGATTTTCCAGGAAAAGGCTGTGGTGCTTTCTAAGAAAGAAACTGTGATCTCACAAGGGAGATAAAGTACCATGAACAGCCTGGCCAAGGCTGCTTCCTAGAGCGCCCGCCTCAGAGCACAGTGCTGATAAGGTACGCGCACACTCCGGCTGCTTCTGAGAACTCCCTACCCTTCACAAACATCTCTTTGCAATTTCACTTGCGTGTGCCTTGTCCCCAGATCAGCCAGATACCTTAACATCACGCCATCTCTGGGGGTCCTGAGATCGCAGGGTAAGATCTCACCACCCCCCTCACCTGCCCTGGGTGTTCTAGCTTTCCTCCCAGTTCGAAGAAGCCCAGCCTCCTGGCTTCTGCCCGCTGAGCTCGCTGCGCTCAGGCTGCAGGCTGTACCGAGGAGGTGCCCGCCCATAGCCCCCAGTGGTGCGAGGTGCCATGGGACTCCGATCCCCACTACCAAAGGGCAACATGCTTTAGAAAGCCATGTGTAGTTTCGGGGTGTCTGGGTGGTGTCCTCTACCCATAACTAAGCTCATGATGGAGAAGGGCTCTTGACTTTGATCCTTTCCTTCCTGGCCCAGAAGGGGTTCTGGGGTAGGAAGAGCCCCTAAGAGAGGCTGGGCCAGGCCCACGTGCACACTCACCCGCCGAGTCTTTTCCACGTCACCACATGGCAGCCGCTTCACAAAATCAATGCCTGTCAGTGGGGTGCCCGCTGGAGGCAGCAGGATGGAGGCGTCCATCATGAGATATTCCACATTCATGGGCTTCATCTAGGAGACATGACAGGAAGCTTCACTTGGGGGAGGCGCCACTGGGCAGGCCACGGGGCTTCCACCCAAACCCATACAGAGTCAACGAGTGCTGTCCACGTTGCCTTTGATGGAGACCCCTCCCTCTTCCAGGCTGTCTGCTGTGATGATAGTACTTTCTTATTTTTCTAGGTTGCAAGGGTTTTTGTGTGTGCTGGTACTGGGGCTGAACTCAGGGCCTGTGGGCTGTCCTTTAGTTTTTTTCTGTTCAAAGCTGGCATTTTTACCACTTGAGCCATAGTTCCACTCCTAGCTTTTTGCTGGTTAATTGTAGACAAAGAGTCTCGTGGACTTTCCTGCCTGGGTTGGCTTCAAACTGTGGTCCTCAGATCTTGGCCTCCTGAGTATCTAGGATTACAAACGTGAACCTCAGACCCATGGCTGGTTTCAGGTTTTTCCTTTTATTGAGCCTGGAACCATAGTCACTCAGGACAGGCTGTCTTCTTTTTGACAAGTAATTTCCTCTAGAGATCTGACACTCTCCCCACACCCCAAATTCCCTGCATTCCAGAGCAGGGGGAGAGAGGCTGCATTCCCATCTGGGCTGTGGCTGGCATTGATTGGCAATGGCCTAGCAGTAGTGGCCCCCCCCCCCCCCAGCCTGCCCTGCTGTCTGGCAGACCTCCAGTCCAGCGAGCTCCTTCCACACAGACTGTTCCCATTGAACACTGGTGCTAAAGGATGTGAGGGAAGCAGTGAAAGGCAAGGCCTGGCTTCAGCGTGGCCCCCACGCGGGGTAAGGGAGGCTGACTGCAGCAGCCACAGGGCCCTGGGTGTGCCACCTTTGTATTTCTAGAGAATGTCAGACGTTGTGCAGGACACACCACAAACATTTGATTAAAACAAATAAACCTCAGGAAGCTCACTAGGGTGGGAGGACAGGAAAGGAATCATTTTTAGACTCTGCATGAGGCATCTTGTTGGGCAGTTTACATCCAGCCTGGCCAAGCCGGGGGTGTAGGCCCAGCAAGCAGACGAAGCATCAGAGCTCAGAACTGAAAGCCCCTGCCCAGGGTCACGTAGTTAGGCAGTGAGCACATCACATGTGACATAAGAACTTTACACTGGAACTATACTGCAGAGAGGGCAGGGGATGGGGAGACAAACAGCAAAGCAGCAGACAGCCACTGCACTCTCCCCACCCCCACACGAATCAGTGGTCTGAAGAGTGAAGTTTGAGCCCCTTTAAGAATGTTGAAATTTTCCAGGTACCCACTGACATACCTTTAATCCTAGCTATTCAGGAGACTGAGATTTAAGGATTGTGGTTCAAAGCCAGCCTGGGCAGAAAAGTCCATCAGACGCTTATCTCCAATGAGCCAGTTAAAAAAGCCCAAAGTGGAACTGTGGCTCAGATGGTGGAGCACCAGCCTTGAGTGAAAAAGCTCAGGGGCAGTGCCTGGGCCCTGAGTTCAAGCCCCAGGGCCAGCACTCACACAAAACAGAATGATGAGGCAGAATGTCAACCATGAGCTGCAGTCACAGCAGCCCGGGCCTCTGCATGTTACTGGGCGCCTCTGGAGGCTCAGTGCACAGTGACAAGACGTGGTGAGGGCCCTGTATCCAGAACCCAATTGAACGGGCTGCAAAGCCAGAGAGCCACTTAGCTGAGCACCTGCTTTCTAGGCTTATTATCAATGTCCTAATCACTTCACACTTTGGTAACATCCACGAAAAGATAACTGGCCATCTATTTAGTGATGTCTGCTGGGGAGCAGGGCTAGGGAGGAAGAGATGGGTAGAAAAAAACCAGAAGATTGTTCAGTCCTTACAATGCTGCTTGCTGCAGCGAGGGCAGAGACCTAGCTGACACTATGTGCTGGAACATTCCCTCAGAGTAGCAGAGAAGGCAGCATAACACACAGATACAACAGGGCATGGGGAGGGCAGCTCTGCTGGGGAGGCAGGTTCTGTCACTAACAGTGGGACAGAGAGGCCAGGAGGTGGCCTGTCTGCCTTCCATCTTCCTGAGTAGCTGAAGGAGAGACAAGGGCGGTAGCCCTCCCCACAGACTGACGTTGTCAAGGTTAGATTTTGCAGACACAGGTGCTTCCTCTGTGAAGAGACACCTTCCCAACACAACTTACATCAAAGCAGAGAGACACAGCCTGAAGTCCTCTCAGTGCTGGGGATTAAGAGGCCTTACTACAAAAGTCCCTTCCTACCAATCTTTGCTACTTGGTGAGAAAGCCCCAGGTCAGACAGAGAGCCCTATGGGTTCAGCAGGCCCCCGGGAACACACCAACTCAGGTGTGCTGGGCCCTCACTTACTGTCATACTCCTGTATTCGTCTTCGAACATGTCCAAAAAAATCTCTTCTCCCTACAAAGGAAGGGCGGAAGAGAAAAGATTACTCATATTTTTTTTCTATGAACACAGTATTATAAACCTGAGCTCTTGGTTTTTGAGGCCATCTGCTTCTTGTTAGTGAATTCTCGTAAATCACCAGGAAGTAAAATATACACGTGAAAACACACACACACACACACACACACACACACACACACACACACACACAAACACACACAAACACACACTCAGACAAAAGACCAAACAGCAAGCTGAGCCATGCAATGTTTTTCTCCTTTTTAAAATGCTTATTGAGTTTTTCTGTCAATACAGTAAGAAAGCAACAACAAAAATAACCTTATACATGATTAAAAGAGAGAGGAGGTTAATATCTCAAGTGCTCAGCATCATGTATCTGTCAAGAATGGCTAGAGAAATGGAAATCCTGGTTAAGTTACCATGTTAAAAATGTGAAGCCTCACACCTCTGAAAGGAAGCTAGTAATTACAAATGCTTAACACCAAAGCTTTATGGGTTGTTCCATTTGCTTCTGAAGAGAGCCTTGGGATCTCACAGCTCCTCAGGCTGAGACCCCTCCCAGCAGGTCCCCTTCAGAACAGGGTGTACAGACCTGCATGGGTCATCTCTGCTGCAAGTGAAGTGAGCTGACACACAAAAATGTGGAGACAGAGCCTGCTCCTCTGTTAAGGGGAATGTGAGCACTTACTGTCAATATAATCTCTGCTGAGCAATGATGTCAAGTACTGTCCCCTGGGGGTGGGAAAGATTGGGGAGAATGATGGGAGGGGTGATACTGGCCAAGATGTATTGTACTCATAAGGTGGTTTGTTGAATTGAAACCCCTTTGTACTACTTGAGATAATAAAAAAAAAAAATCTTACTTCAAAAAGGAACCATCTTCTGTCTCCTAACTTTCAGAAATACAAGTGTCTGTCTGTCTGTCTGTCTGTCTCTCTATCTCTCTCCTTCTCTCTCAATACACACACAGCCAAAACCAGGACTCAGACCTTTTTCATACTGTCCAGCTGTCTGACTACAGACAACCTTGAGTATCTGCACAGCTAAAGTGACAGCAAAAGAAATGACAACCCCTGAAAACATCTAAAAGCTCCTGACACGCTGTACTTAGGTGTAACACTTCACAAGATGAAAGCAAGAGAAACACTCTGGACTGGGAGAAGGAAAGGAAATTTACATACAGTTCTCCCTCTGTTAGTAACAAGAATTATCTACTGGGAATTGCCAGCTCTATGCCCTTCCAGGACTGAGGGAATAAAACAAAGCAATTATCGGGAAAAAGGTTTGAAGATGACTAGGACAACCTGGTGGCGTGGGGGCGGTACCCCAACTGTGGTTTGAGGTGCTGTAAAGGAAGCTGGGATTCCCCATGTGCGGTATGCAGAGCCCCACAGCAGTGCTTTTTGTCTACTGCAGTGGAATGGGGTCCCACTGCACCTGGCAAGGAGGATTTCCAGATCCTACAAACAGAGTCATCTTAAACACTGCCAGTGCTAGCTAGTCTAAAAGATTCCCCCAAAGAAAGAGGAGGTGGAGGACAGATGAGGAGCAGGGAATGAGGGCAGTGCTAGCGCGGAAGGCTGCATTAGTCACTTCCAGGGGCAACTAGCAGAACAAGGGAGATCTGCCGCAGGGGCCCAGAGATCAGAAAACCATGAGGACTGTGCACCCATGGATAATCCATTTTGGCCGAGCCTTGCCTAAGGAGGAGTAAGCTCTGAATGACTGGGTCTGTCCCCATGTTCCTGTGTTGAAGTCCTCACCCCAGGGTGATGGTGCTTGGCCACGGGTCCTCTGGGAGGTGCTGAGGTCATATGGGTACAGCCTCCTGAATGGATCTGGGTCCTTATCAAGGAGGCCTGAAGGAGCTGGTTGCAGCAGAAGGCACCAGCTGTGAGGCAGTGACCTCACCAACATCACACCTGCCTTGATGTCAGTCTTCCTAGGCCCCAGCATTGTGGGAAATCAATCTCTGCATCCATAAGCCATGCAGTGGCTGGTATTTGGTTAGAGCAGCCTGAATATACTAAAATATGGGCTTTCAATAGAACTGAACAAAACCATGACAAATAGATCTTTTAAACATAATCACCTGGAACCCGAAGATAGCCTACAAATGTTTCAGTTCTGAAGTTAAGCTGGTACTTTACAAAAATCTCAGGAGGCCTGAAAGAGGTTTCCTAGCACACATGCCTAGAAATAGTATGCACAGTCATAACTGATACAGCCAGAGCTAATTCACAAGTAATCTTATATATACTGGCATATATAGGTCATCGACATATAAGTCCATCATGTGTAACTCAGTCATTTGTGTATATGGTTAGTAACTTACACATAAATAATACACTTCATAATAAACTAGGACTGGGTCCTTAAAACGCTTTCTGAAAAGAAATGGCAAGCTGAGAGACCACTCCTAGAGACTGGAACTATCACTTTGACCTATAATCTTAAGTATAAAGATAAGAGAAGACATAAAACCTTTACAATGTGGGATCAGACACCAACAATCCTGTTTCTGTAAGACACCTGGATTGCCAATTACCTTGTAGAAATGCCGTACAAGGTGGACACTCTCTTCTCTTGCACCCTGTTGAAAGAGAAGAGGGTGTGAAGGAGGCACGTGACGACATGGAAAGCCATTCATGTAGAATTAATGGGACTGATGATCACATATGGCTGTTAGGACTCACTCCACTTTTATAAAATAAAAAGTTATTCCATTAGTGTGTGTGTAAGCAACTGCCATATGTAAGTAGTGACTGTAATCTTAACTTTTAACCTCTCTGTATATCCTAAATTTTCTTTAGAAACATAGAAAATGGAGAAAGGAGGCAATAAAAGCTACTGAACTTAACAACTGTGTATTTCAGTACCCTCCCCCCAAAAAAACCCTGTAAATAAATATACCTGTGTGTAGGGCAAACCCAGGGGCCACTATGATGAGGTGGACTTTTCAGGCTCCAGCAGGGACAGATGGGCTGGGTGGGTCGGGGACCCTCCTCCTCAGCTCACAGGAAGCGGAAGAGGAGAGGAGGGACAGGGATGGGATGGCCCTCACCTCTAGGCAGGCCAGGTGCACATCCTTGATGATGCAGCCACAGCTGGTCAGCACCTGCTGCTTCAGGAGCAGGCAACTCAGCTCCAGTGTGGCCAGCCGGATCTTCCCATCTGCAAAGCACAGCAGGATCAGCCTGGCATCCCCCGGTGCCGAGTACCCTTAAAACACAAGGCCCTTCCTGACCTACTGGAAGGCTAACCTGTCAGCGGATGGGCAGACTGCTTAAGGTCCCCAGCCTGCAGCAGAGACACACACAGAGGGACCCTCCACGTGCCAGCCCTTTCCAGATCTGTCATCTGTATACCAAACACCTCCCAGAAGGCCTGTATCAGGGGCAGGGAGGTGGGAAAGGAAGGGCAGTAAAGGTTGCTGCAGCCTGGAGTGCAGTCTTCATTGGTGGCGATGCCTGGCCAACACACGCTCTCCTGCTTCTAGGGTGGTCTCCTTTGTTCTTCCAGGGATGATAGGCATGTGGCCCAGGCCAGTCAGGTGTACCAATCCCCCAGTCCTAGTGATAGGGTAGGAGGAGGCAAGGAGCTAGGGAGAGCCAGAGAGGCTCCAGTCTATAGACTGCTGAAAGCACTAGGCAAGTGTCAATCCTGTGCAAAGCCCAGCAGCTCTGGTGGGGACCTGAACACTGCAAGCATTGTCATCCCATCAACCACCTCCTCACCCTACACTACAAAGTGTCTGCAAGGACAGTCCTCAAGCTCTCAAGATCACAAGCTCCCTCTTCCAACCAGACTGTACAAGCCGTGTCTCCCACAGAGCAAGCATGCAGCCCCAGGAGATAAAGGGTGGCTAATACTGCTGGGGATTATCTTGCCAACCCAGATGGTGACAGGGTCCAAAGGTTTCTGGAAAACATTGTCTGGTGCCTGAAGCCAGCTCCTCAAAGACTTTACAGGACAAGTTTTATTTGCTTGTATTGTTAAAGCAAGTATGAGTTGGTTTTCTTTTTTTTTAATTAATTGATTAGTTAATTCATTAATTTTTTGTTGGTCGTGGGGCCTGAACTCTGAGCCTGGGTACTGTCCCTCAGCTCTTCAGCTCAAGGCTAGCGCTCTACCACTTGAGCCACAGTGCCACTTCTGGCCTTTTCTGCTTATGTGGTACTGTGGAATCAAACCCAGGGCTTCATGCATGTAAGGCGAGCACTGTACCACTGAGCCACCTTCCCAGCCCTGAGCTGGGTTTCTAACTGCAACAGAGTCCTTCCTGTCTACCAGATCTGCCGTGCCTATCTGCTGCGAGCCAGGGTAGGTGCCAGGTGCCCTCTTGAGGAACTGCTAGAGAAGTCGCTGCAGAGTGAAGTGACTTGTCTAGGGTGTCACAGCTGGGCAGTGAGGATGCCAGGTGCCCTGCCAAAACCCATGCCTGGCACCTCTCCCAGAGCATTGGTAACAGTTGGCCAAAGTCCAACTGTGGGCTGGACTGTGGGTCTTGCACATGGTTTCTGGGGAAAGGTCCAGGAGGGAGGGAGTGTCCAGGCCCCGCTAACAGCACTCCTGCTGCCACCCCAGCCCCTGAAGATTCCTGACAAGGAGCTACCGCCCCCCCCCCCCCCCGCCATTCCACAGCAGCCCCCGGACTCCTCAGTGCCGTTTCCGGACTGGCTCTGGACTGCCTGAACCTCTTCTGTTTAGCAGCTCGGGCTGTCTGTGCACCCTGGGAGAGTCCTCTCCAGACACGGCACCCACGCCATAATCCACCTGCGTCAGCTGCTTGCCTCCGCATGGCTGGCTCCCACACCTCCCTTGCTGTGCTTCCCAATGTGCTCTGCTGCCTCGGATCAGCCCTAAGCAAAGTGGAGCCCGTTGGACACCCCCTTCATCCCAAGTCACCGCCTCTCTTCTCTGGCTCAGGTTCCCCCTCTCCATCGCCTCCAGGTATGGAGTGTCCAGTGCAGGGCCCCAGGTGCCATCATGACACCCCCTCTCTTCTGGGTTTCACAGGCCAAGAGTGGCACTAGACCTGACCTCTTCTCCACATGGCACTTCAGGGACCACTAGCATAGCTCCTGGGGGACAGGCACTGGGTCCCCCAACTTCTGCGACCCTGGTCAGTCATGCCACAGCTGGCATGCAGGAGGCTCTCTGTAAACTACTCTGTGATGTTCATGGGCCTAGGCCAGCTCTCCAAGCCTGGGCTGCTCACCAGCATGTATGCACCACTGCCCCTGTACCTCTGAAAGCTCCTAGCTCCATTACAACTTCTGCCCCGGCCTCCCATGGGCCTGGGGCTCACTCCCCTGAGGCAGGGGAGTGAGGACAGGCCTTCCCGTGTCACTCTCCTGCCTTTGTGCAGGATTTGCCCAGCAACTGGCTCGGCCCCGGCACCGCTGACACCGTGGGTCAGGTCATTCCGTGTCGTGGGCAGTCCTGTGCACTGCAGCACATTTAGCAACATCCTCTGCCTCTCTCACTACGTGCCGGTAGCATACTTAGCTGTGATGACCAAAAATGGCCCCTGGGTGGCAAAATCACCCAGCTGAGAAATGCCTTGCCAGGGCATCTTGTGGTCCCTGGCTACAGATAAGTATTGCTCAGATCTACAAGGTAGTTAGGCTGCTCAATGCCAGGGCTGGCACCTCACCCAAACTTTTAACCCTCCCTCACCCTATAGCAAGGCCTTGGGCCACACAGAGAGGAAGACCACAGGCACTGACAAAAGCAGCAAGACTGAGGAGGAGACCCAGAGATGCAGGCCTGGCAAGAGAGGCGCTGGTGGCCAGGGGCAGAGTGAGTGGGAGGTCTTCTCCAGCCTCCCCGAAGGGTCAGGTCTGGAACCAGGGCTGGCAGTACCCGGTCTCAGAAGAACCTGACTCCTCCGTGAACACACAGCACCCCTGGGTGGGCACCTTGCTGGGCAGCATTATTCATGATCCTGATGAGCCTCTCGGCCAGGAGATGGTTGTAGGTGGTCTTCTCTGCAGCGTTTGGTACTGGCAGCTGGATTCGCTCAAGTTTTTCAGGATCCATGCCTGGGGTGGAGAAAGGGTAAGGACATAAGTAGAGATACCTGACTTGATGGGAAGGTTTGGGCTTCTGAGAGGCACTGAAGAATGGGGTTTTCAACCCCAGCCGCCAAGATCCATCTCTGTGACTTTTCCCAGGCCGGGTTACTACCTAGACGGAACTCATGTCTGAGTCCTGTACACTGAAATATGTGGATGTAGCTAAAGTATACATCTTCCATTGCTATTAATAGGAAATCGCATGGACAAAACAATGTCTCCACGTTCTACTACTGACTGCTGACTATCTACTCATTGTGGCCAAGGCCTGCTATATCTTTGGTAAAAAGGGAGACTGACAGGACCTGTGTAGTGAGGACAAACTGACCCCCTGATACACAGACGAGGAATGGAAGCCTAAATTTCCCACAGATGACTCGCTTCCCTTCTGTGCCAGGTCAGGAGACCCTGAGGTCACCCTGTATGGGCCCATCCCACAGCGGGGGAAACTCAGAGCCAGAGGTAGAGAGGGCAGTTGTGGGAGGCCCCAGCCTGCACCCCTCTGCCTGAGTGCTGGGGTTATATGTGTGCACCACCACACTTGGCTAAAATCTCCTCCACAATGGCCTCTATTTTCAAAACTGTGCAGTCCACTACCCACAAACTCCAGACATTCCTCTGGTCTGGCCGCCTTTAAAAGCACTTGGAGACCCTTGACCACAGCAAATGTTTCTCAAGCAGGCCCCATGTACTGAAGTACCCACTCATAACAAACGTCAAACTGCCCAGGTCTCTTTGGATATTGAGTTGGTACACTGGGGAGGAAACAGAGGAGGCCTCTGCTATGAGGACAAGCTTTAGAGCATGCACAAGGCCCTGGGTTCCGTCCCTAGCACTACACAAAGCAAAACAGAGCAGAACAAACCAGACAATCTGTCTGTCCTTCACAGAAGAACTGGGGCATATTATGTACAATGCTTGGTTTAATCCTATGTTCAATGTGATCTCCAGTCTACAGATTGAGAGACAGAAGCTCAGAGAAGACGAGAAAGTCATCTGAAGGACAGGGAAATCCCAGAGCCAAATGTGGCCTGACTCCAGGCCCCTTCCCCTGCACCACCTCTAACGTGTGTCCCATGACCTCTGCCCCAACTACGGTGACACACAATTGAGCATTGGCCTGATACAGAGATAACAACCATACATTCTGCATAATTTAGTATGGAAAAGAGTAAACTAAATTCCGATCAAACTCAGCCCACTACCCAAAGAGGGAGAGGCTTAGCCAGGTCTCAGAGTTGGGTACAAACACCCACAAAGTAGGAGCTGTAATGTGAGACTGTGCAGAAGAGCGCTGGAAAGAATGCAACAGAACTGTCAGCAGGTGGTTAGTGCAAAGCAGCTCAACCCAGGCAGTGAGGAGACAGACCACTCATTCGGCTGTTTTCTATAGCCAGAATTACATCACCTTTTGCTAATCCTAGGAAGGCATCTAATTGTAGGAAAGCATTTGGTTTGGTATTTTAACTATCTCCCTGGAACAAAATGGCGCCAGCAGTCCTGAGCCAGGGAGCGCAGCCTGCATGCATCACAGTAGATGGGGCAAGGACATGTATGAAGGGCAAAATGGACTTGGGTGGGAGGGCGCATATAACACACCCACGCTGTGTGCTGCACAGTCACAGCAAGGCAGGTTCGGTGGCAACCCAACAGAGGTTCTCTGCCAGTGACTGCCCTCTGACTGAAATAAACCCAGTGGATAATACACATATTGTCCCACTGACTCAATGCTCCTGGCGACACACTCCAAAGAAACCCGTGTCCACAGATGCGCTGGCTCCAGATCACTTCAGCAAGCCACATGCTTCACTACTCCCTCCTGCCAGAAGCTTTGCACTCCAGTCACACAACAGCTGTCTGTCCCTCTGCATAGGTGGGTGGCTGGGAGGGAGCTGAAGGGAAGGCCGTGGCTCGGCACTGTGGGTAGCTGGCCTTCCTCAGTGGTAGCCCCGTTCAGGGCAGGGGTGGAAAGGACCCAGACCAACGCTACACAGTGGGAAGCAGACAGGAACCCTGGAGGAATAGCGCGTGCTGGCACCAGTGTTTAGTTTCTTTTCCCCCACACAAAGTCTCCCTGGCTATAGTCACGCATGTGTGGCCAGCTTCGGCAAACAGAGACGCGATTTCGAAAGCTAACCAGATGTGGGGCCAATTGCCAGTGGACTTCCAGTCTTGATCATGTGTCAGCTAAGAGTCCACAGGAGGCTCCACCGCTCTCCACCTTCATGCTATTACCTTCTAACCTTTCCCAATCCTTCCACCCGCCTTCCAGTAACTTTTAAGCAAAGCAATACACAGAGCTCAAGACTCCTTCCATGCAAACAGTGAGAAAGGGAGGAGCAGGGGGTGAGGGTGGTGTGTGCACTGGAGAACCATCTAGAATCCCAACGTTTCATAGCACACGCCTCCTCCCCAAGCTGGCCCCATGACTCGCCACAAAGCCAAGCTGCCTTTCCTCTTGCAGATAACTAAGCAGAATTCATTATGTGGCTGGACAGCCACGACAAGCCCTTCCTCCAGCCAGCAGCCCTTCCCACCCAGGGCTGCTCATGTTGGTGCAGCATCTAATCTATTATGATTTACTGGAAGGCCTGAGCTCACATTTGGTTTCTATTAACATTACTTTTATGTTAAAATTGTCTTAGAAGGAAAAAAAATCTATTGGAAAGAGACTCATTCAGGGGCCTGCTTGTGGGTAAGGATCTGTTGCCTAACCAGGAAACCAGCCAGTGAACTACCACCACCACCACTACCTAATGCCAGGACAGGAAACAGCTCCTCCACTAGGTGGCATTCCCAGGACCTAGGTCCTGGGGGAGGAAGGACTTTCCAGTTCTTTAAACCTGCTCCATAGCCTATACTGGTCTGGTCACTAGCTGTCCAGAGGTCCCGGCCCTCCCCCACATCCCTCCCACTCAAGCCTAGTAGAACACCCCATCCCTATTCTCTCTCTCTCTCTCTCTCTCTCTCTCTCTCTCTCTCTCTCTCTCTCTCTCTCTCTCGGTCCCCCCTGTTGGTAAAGGGCTCCAGCCACGCTGCAGGTTCAGCAGTGTGTCCTCCTTCTCCCTTAGCCCACAGCCAGCCCCTCAGCACAACATGGCCCCAGCTCCAAAACCTACCCCAGATTCTTGCAGTTCCCTCAACTCAGCTGCCAACACCCTAATCCCATCTACATTATCTCCTGTCCTGCGGGGATTACTGCAGCAGCTGCTAACGAGTCTCCAGCTTCCCCTCTTTTGTAACCACGCACCAGCCCCCTTTCATGTGCCCTCCATCTAACAGGCAAGGGTCCTTTAAAAGCTTTCATCTGGCAGGGCGCTGAGGGCTCATGCCTATCATCCTAGCTACCCAGGAGGCTGAGATCTGAGGATTACAGTTTGAAGCCAGCCTGGGCAGGAAAGCCCCCCCCCCCCCCCCCCCCCCGCCGCTCCGCAAAATACTTAGCTCCAATTAATCAGCAAAAAGCCAGAACTGTGGCTCAAGTGACAGAGTGCCAGTCTTGAGTGAAAAAGCCACGGGACAGTCATCCAGGTCCTGAGTTCAAGCCTCAGTACCACCAGAAAAAAAAAAAAAAAACAAGTAAAAATTTCCATCTGATTATGTTACTTCCACATTTAGAAATCAAATTTAACTTCCTTTGCTTGACTTCAAGGCCCTTTCTGATCTGGTTCCCCACACACCTGCTCAAGCTTTACTTTCTGCTCCTCTCCACTCCAGGACTTAGTCTGTACTGCTCCCACTGCATGGAGCACTTTGCCCAGCACTCTGCAGAGTTGGCTCCTTTTGCACTCTGGGCCTTGTTTGGGATATTCCTGTCTGGAGCAGCCTGCTCTGAGCCCCCTGGCTAGTAACTGTGCCCCACCTGAGTTCCAGTGTCTCCTCCTGGCTCCTCCCTGTTGCTTTCCTTCTTCCTTTTCCCACTACCCTCTTCCTCTTCTTGACACTTGAACAGAGTCATCAGTCAATAGTCTTATTCCAGGGACTACAACGGTGCACAGAGCAAGAGGTCTCGGCAGAAGCTCGCTAAATGACAACATAGCCTTTCCATGTCACCGTCCACACCTCCCATCATGCCCATCACATCACACCAGTCACTTCCTAGTCCCGCTAGCCCTCACAGGCCTCACACAGTTTACAGGGACACAAGTGACACCCACTGCCCATGCATGCTCCCTCACAGGCTGGCTCCTGGAGCGGCCAGCCTGTGCTGGTAAATGGACCCCACCCCAGACGACCCTGTGCCCCCTCTCCCTCTGCTCCAGGCCAGTTTTTCTTTAAACTTCCTGGCCTTTTCTTCCCAGCTCCCAGACCATCGGCCCAGGCATCCTGAGGAGGCCGGACCACTCCTGTGGGCAGGGTCTACCCCTGCCCCCAGGCACACATCCTCTGCACTGAGCAATCACCATGTAGGGCTGGTCTAGCAGCCCAGGCTGAGAACACGGCCTACAAACAGTGAGCTCTAGTACATCCAGTACATCGCTCAGGAACAACCTGACAGTCTTTTAGAACCAGAGCAGATTTCTGACAACAAAGGTGACAAATACTGACCCAGGAGCCTACACAAAGAGCCCTACACAATATTCAGAGCAGCTTTATCCCTAATGATGAAAATCTAGAGATGGCCACAGCCCATTCACAGAAGCACAGGTGGCTGGATACAGGAGCTGGATGCGTTCAGACTATGAAATATGGCTCAATAATAGAAAAAAATGAACATATACACATGGGTGAATCTCAAAATAATAAAGTAGACTGAAAGAAGCTATTCCCACACCATCTTTTGAAGAACACAGGACAAAATGGCATGAACTGCTCTGATGAGGACAGCAGGACACACAGGTGGAGGGAAGAAGTAAGTGTGTCACACTATGTTCTTTAGAGCTGATCAACTTCATTTTCATGGTCAATGACTTAAGAGTAAATACTTAGCTGTGCTGAGTACATTTTAATGTCTCTAGCCACAGGCTGTCTCAGTACCACCGCCCCGCCCCCAGCCAGCTCAAGGAAAATGCCTGTAATGACACTGGCACTGTGGCTCATTGCTTGCCAGGGGATGGCAGATATCCCATAACTGGCAGTGGAACCAGGCAGGGCAAACACCAGGCTGTTCCCTGGAGTGGGCAGGGAGGGTGACGGGGCCTGGTGACTGTAAGGTGTGCTGACTCCTGGCCACACGGCCACAGCAGGGGAAGCCAGAGAGCAGCCCTGTCTTCAGAGAGGAAGCTACGCTTCCAGTCAGGTCTATTTCAGCCCCAAACCCACAGCAAGAGCACCGAGGTATAAATAGCAACACCAAGGTTGCGCGCAGGCTGATTCCACTTCTGATGTTAGGAGGGTGGTCGCTGACTGAGTCAGTCGGAGAGCGTGGGGTTGGCAGAAGCCACAGTGTGAAGCCAGCTTCTCTGGGTCACACAGCTACTTCCTATCCATTCCCCATCTTGCCTGCACCACCGATTCCTGTGGCTTCATTTAAGACACTGTGACAAGTCCAACCTGAAGGCCACAGAGTGCCCACCCACCCCCCACCCCCGCCCCCGGCCCCGGCCCCGGCCCCGGCACACAGCAGAGGCAGGGGCTCCCAAGCTCAGGGTCCCTGGCGGAACAGGGCAAAGGCACACCTACCTTTGTTATGAGACATGGCATAGAGGAGGCAGAGCACGAAGAGGGCATGGTAGTCATCATCAGGGCTGTCCAGGGCATGGTACACCATATCCAGGAAGGGTCTGGAAGAGAGGGGCATGCCTGAGCCTCTTGGTACAAAGTATATATCTCTCCCTCCTGCTTGTTCCAGGTGCCCTTGCTTTTCACAGCTGGGGCTCCAAGGCCTCCACGCTTCAGAGAGTTAGCACAGGGGCAGTTAACACAAATGGAAAATGTCTATGGAGGGAAACTGACCAATGAAATAGATCACGTATTCACTCAACAATCATTTATCTATGGGGGTGGGGGGGCAACAATATGAAAGCCTTGCTCTTCACACTCCCATGCCACCTGGCAAAGAACACATAATCACTTAAAGGGGTGCCACAAGAGAATGAGCAAAAGAGGGCAGCGTGAGACACCAACACCATAAAATAAGTTACATAATAACATGAGCAAGTTTAAGAATGTGGGCCCCAAGGCCAGACATAATAGCTCATACCTGTAAGTCCCAGCTCTTGGTGGGAGGATCATAGTTCAAGGCTACCAGGGGACAAAAAGTTAAGAGACCCTCATCCCAACTAGTAAGTTGGGCATGCTGGAAGGTGCCTGCCATCATCTTAGCTAGATAAGATGTCAAAACAGGATGACTGCAGACTAGGCTGGCCTGGGGAAAACAATAAGAGACCATACACGAAAAATAACTACATCAAGAAGGAAGGGAGGTATGGCATGATTGGCAGAATGCCTATCTAGCAAGTATAAGTCCTTCAAAACCCAGTATTGTGAAAACAACAACAACAAGCAAAAAACAGAAACAATGACAAAGAAAATCAAGCACCCTAGAGCCAGACTGCTTGGGACCTAATTCTGATTTGGCCTCCTCTTAGCTGCAAACCCTCTGGCTAGTACTTGTCTCCCAAGTATGAAAGCATCAGAAGCGGGCAGGTGACTGAGGAGACTCAGGGGCGGGGCCGACGGGCAGTCACTTGGTGTAGGCTGGACACTGAGAAGGGGAGAAGGGCCAGGACCTGGCAGCTGCTTGTCTCCCTGCTAGCTTTAATGTTCCAAGGTCACTTCGCGGTTATGTTTTGACAGGTCATGGCCCGGCAGCTGCTTGGGCCAATGTTCCTTGACCATAAGAATCGATAGCAAGGTGTCTCACCTCCAGAGCTTGGTGGCCAAGAGCTAAACAGTGTCTGGCAGCATCAGAAACCACACATCCCAAATGCTGCCCTTCCAGGCAAGGCCTGGCTGGAAAGACCTCAACACACGCTAGTGGGACATGCACAGAGCAGAGAAGGAGGCTGAGATCCTGTGGTCATCTGTGGCTGCTGCTTCTGAGAACCAGGTTGAGGCCAAGAAAGCAAAGCATGCCAGAGAGTGCCCACAGGCACACAGAAGGGTACACAGAGCGCTGTGGTGCGAGCTGTCCACGAGGACTAACAGTGGAGATGGACACCGCTCTGAATCCTCAACTCCGTAATGTACCCTCAGAACAAAATACTCTGACAAGGGAGGAATGTCCAGAAATATAAAAAGCTAAAACAAACACCAAGAGAACAAATAGCCTCATCAATAATAAGTGGGCAAATGAATTGAGCAATTTTCCAAAGAAGTTCACATGGCCAACAAACACAGGAAGAAATGTTCAACATTCTTAGCCGTAAAGGATATGCAAATCAAATCTACATTGAGATTCTGCCTCAGCCCAATCAGAATGGCCATCATCAATAACACAGAAGTAATTCAAGTTAGGGGGCAGGAGAAAGAGGGACCCTTCCACACTGTTGACGGGAATGTAAACTAGTGTAGCCACTACGGAAATTAGAGTGGAATTTCCTCAAAAAACTAAGAATTGCCTTATGATCCAATGATACTACTCCTGAACACAGATCTGAAGAAATACAAGTCAGCCTGCGACAGAGACGCCTGCACACCCAGGTGTAAAGCAGCACTATTCCCTACAGCCAAGCTATGGAACCAGATTGTGTGTCCACCTATCAGCTAATAAAAGGAGAAAGAAAATGTGGTCCATATACACAATGGAATATTATTCAGCCATAAGGAAGAATGAGATTATATCATTCCCAGGAAAAGGATAGAACTGGCTATCCTCACAGTAAGCGAAATAAACCAGACTCAGGAAAACAAAACATGGCATTTTGCATGTACATTCTCATTCTCCCCTCCCCCCCCCCGCCCTTGGTGGGACTAGGGCACACTCGGGAGCTCCCACAGGAGAGGTCCCTGTGGGGGTCTGTGTAGGTGGGCCACATGACAGGTGAGGAAACAGCCCTGGAATGAAGAGGCCCTGGAACAGCTAATGGCCGGCTGACAGGTGGTCCTCTCTGAGGCGGAGCAGAACCCAATCTGGCAGGCCTACCGACTCTACCCTGGAGCTTACCTGCTCCACTGCACGTTCTCAGAGCAGGTGGCGGCTGCGCTCTTCTCCTCATCCGTGGTGTTCTGCTCCTGCATCGAGGTGCTGGCAGCCAGCTCTGAGAGCTTGCTCCGCTCCATGATCACCATCTCGATCTCTGCAAGCAAACGTAGAGACTGGCTAAACCCAGAGCCCCACAGAGCCAGATTTACAGATTCATGTGCAAGATGAAGCACGCAGAAACCGCTCCTGTCATGTCAAGTTCAGCAGCAGGGCCTGAATGCCAGTGCCACGCAGAGGGAGAAACAAGACTTGCTGTTCATTTTGGCAACGTCTAGACGTGTGGCTCGGCCTTTGACAACAAAACACAAATTGCTTTCATTTGCATTATATGTGGTTTTAAAAAGGTAGTTTACTTTATGGGTGCCATATTTCCTTCCCAAATGATTGAAGTCGCTTTCAAGGCGTGATGTGTGGCTTATTAATAAGACAAATCCATCAGAAGTATTCTGAAGCTGTTTACACTTTGCAAAGCCACACCTCCTGCTAGCTGTGAAGGACATCACCTTTGGGCCCTTGCTACATTCCAGAAGGCAATCACCTTCACACCTTGACCAGCCTAGGATGCCATTCATTCAAATGTGATTCCTCTTTGGTCGGAGAAGCAACAGGCATGACCTCCAAATTTAGGTGTCCTGTCTTCTCTGACAGCAGGGGAAGGCAGGAGAGAAGCCTTTGTAGGAACTTAAGCGAAGGGGAAGGGAGCTGCTGGGAGCTGCCAGGAACTCAGGCGAGGCCAGGCTGTGACTGGCTTTGGAACCAGTTGCAAGGTGTGGGTAATGCAACAAGGATGGAATATGCTAGGGATTTGCAGGCTCCTGCCCTTAGATTACAGTCACCTACCACACTGCAGGAGACTGAACTGGAGTGGGTTTCTGGGCAAGGCATTTGTCAGAGGATACATCCTTGTTTACCTCAATCTGTCTTTGCATCTGATTACAGGCACTAGAAGCTGACAGCCCACATCTCCCCTTCACCTCTCCCACCATTCACAAACACACACTTACCTCCCTCATTACTAGAAAAATGGGGCCTGCCCTCCACCGAGGGCCTCAGCTACTACTTGGTGCTCTCATGTTAAGCTAAATGCTGCAGTGTGGAGATTCTCATAATGCCACACAAGGACTGGACCTCAGGAAAGCCTTCTTCCAGTTAGATGAGGCAGAGGGAAGAGAACTTGCCTCGAGTCACCCAGCTGCTCAAGGACAGGGCCAGGATTTAGACTCCAACTTCCCAACAATAAGTCCCTCAATCTGAATACAGACAGGCGTTTCAAGATATATGAGGCTAAGTTCCATTTCATTGTAGTTGAGACTTTTTTTTAAAGAAAAGAGGGGGTGGAAAACCCAGATACTATAGTTCACACCTATAATCCTAGCTATTTGGAATGCTGAGAGTGGAATAACGGGTCTCAAGAATAGCCTGCAAAAAGTTTAAGACCCTGCCAGGTGCCGTTGACTCACACCTGTAATCCTAGCTACTCAGGAGGCTGAGCTCTGAGGATCGCAGTTCAAAGCCAGCCCAGGTAGGAAAGTTATTGATGAGATTCATCTCCACTTAACCACCAGAAACTGGAAGTGGCGCTATGACTCAGTGGTAGAGTGCTAGCCTTGAGCTGAAGAGCTCAGGGCCAGTGCCCAGGCCCAGAGTTCAAGCCCCATGACCGACCAAAAAAAAAAAAAAAAAGACCTCCATTCAACCAATATAAAAAGTGAGGCATAAGAGTGTGCACTTCATTCCAGCTATGCAAGAAATATAAATAGGAGGATCACTAAATAGGAGGATCACAGTCAAGCTAGCCCCAGCAAAAAGTGAGACCTTACTGGAAAGAATAAGAGCAAAAAGGAATGGGGGTGTGGCTCAAGTAAGTAGAGCACCTGCCCAGCAAGTGCAAAGCCCTGAGTTCAAAAGCAAAGCGGAAGGTCTAAACTCCCAGGGATCCCTCAATCTCTGCTGACTTTACTCATACCTTTGCTGGAATTCCAGATAAAGAACAGTCTCTGAAGGTCAGGCTCAGGCTGAGCAATGAATACCTACTCATTCCAAGGCAAAAAATAAAAGCCCATCCCTATTGGTTTGAAAGATTCAATCTCTAGCCTCGGGTCTGCTGATTAAGTTACGGCTCTAAGTAAATCAAAAGGAGGCTGTCCTTCCAGACTGAAGGGCGAGCAGAGTGGGAGACTGCACACTCCCTGGCATGTCTGCTTCCTGGGCGGAGCTTGCGCTTCTTTGGTTACAGAGGCTTTGACACCCCTCTTGCTCCTTTTAATATTCCACTTCGGCAGACTTAGGGCCCTGTGATTTTTGTGGTTTCAGAATGAATCACCTATTCTTGGGACTGACAGAGAGCACATTTCTTTGCACCCTAGGGATGGGAGTAGATGGATTAGGGGCACACACTCATCTCATACAACTTTCTTGTCTGTGCTTAAATGTGGAGGAGGTGTAATTTCTGGGTGCTGTATTTGTTTTATAAAAAATAACCCCACAAAACATTAATGCCATATTCAATACAGATCATTGCAAAACTGTCTTGTGACCAAGTTTTTTTTTTTTCTTTTGAGATAGGGTCTTGATAGCTATATCTGTATCTGTCAATCTGTAGATAGTCTACAGATAGATAACCAAGCCCAGAATGCTTCCTGTCTCTCAAGGGCAGGGATTACAGGCTGATGCAACTACACCTAGCTTACTCTTTTTTTTTTTTTTTTTTGGTTGGTTGGTTTTGAACTCAGGGCCAGGGTGCTATCCCTGAGCCTCTTTGTGTTCAAGGCTACTACTCTCCCACTTGAGCCACACTGCCACTTCCAGTTTTTGAGTGGTAAATTGGAGATAAGAGTCTCATGGGGACTTTTCTGACCAGGATGGCTTCAAACTGCAATCCTCAGATCTCAGCCTCCTGAGTCACTAGGATTACAGGTCTGAGCCACCAGTGCCTGGCTTACTTTATCTTTTTAAGTAGACAGTGTATTACAGGAATGGAGGTAGCAGAGGTAGGGAAAGATTAGTGCCAGCACCTCTTTACATAAGAGTCTGTCCCAATGGGCTGAATATCATTCACTTCAACACAGTAAGGGGGAAGGTGCCTGGCGTCTCCCAGGAGGGAGCACCCACAACACAGTGCCTCGATACCCATGCCCTGGTTTCTGATACTGGCGCCTCACATGATTAAAGGATCGGCCACAGGGCCCTGATGCAGGTGTGGCTAACAGCCACACAGGAACGAACAGCTCTGGGGTGGAGGTGGGGGGCTAGAGGGATGTGGGGGAGACAACACTCCATTGCACCTCAAGCCTAAGACCAAGAGATCAGAGATATTTCAGAAAGCTCCAAAATGCAGTGCTGCTGCCTGGCAGCATGCGGCCCACAACAGCTGCGTACGTAGCTGTGGAGCCATGTAGGAAGATGACAGGCCCATCATGTTTTACACTGATTAATATATTCAAGAAATGACAATGACGGGGGAGGGGGGGAGTGTCACTGAAAGCCATGCTTGTCTGAGTTCTGAGGTCAGCAACAGGCCCAAAAACAAGCCCCTTGGGAAATTCTAGGGCCCTGCTTTGGGAGCTGGATGACCCGCCTCCCTGCCCCATCCCCTGCAAGTGGAAGCAGGGCTCAGCACCAGGGAGCCCATCCCAACCCAGCAGCCTTGCTGAGCTGGCCTGCAGCCCCTGCATCCTGGGACAGGGACACTGGGCTCACTGGAAATCCTCTGGGGCCAAGCCTGCCCTGTCCATGCTTCAGTTAGTCACAGCTAAGGTCTGGCTAGACAGCAGCCCTTAAAAGGGCTGGAATGAAAATAGGCACATCTTTCCAAGACAGAATGGACAAGAACATAGTGTACAAGATGAAGTAAAGCTGTCCACTTTGCCCCCTGCGTGGCCATGCACTGACTAAATTGAGCTTAAACACTCCACCTTTCTTCCTGGTTAAGAAGCACCATAAAATGACTCGCAGAAGCACACGAGTATGATTTACCTACCTTGTGTTTGTCCCTCAACTTCCCCACCAAAGGGACAGCTTTTGGCAAAGGTTGCTCAGGCCAAAAATGAGCTCCTAGGCCAAAATGCTAACTGCTTACTGAACAGGAATCAAAGCAGGCTAGGGAAGTCAGCAGCAAGAAGAGACTATGAGGCACCGGGGCCAAGTCTTGGTCACATTTATTGACATGTAAGCATGGCATTTGCTGACATGGGCTAAGAAAATAAATCCTAATAGCCAGGCATCATTAGCTCACGCCTGTAATCCTAGTTACTCAGAAGACTGAGATCTGAGGATCACAGTTCAAAGCCAGCCCTGGAGAGAGTCTATAAGACTCCTATCTCCACCTAATCACCAGAAACCCGGAAATGGCGCTGTGGCTCAAAGTGGTAGAGTGCTAGCCTTGAGCGAAAAAGCTCAGGGACAGCTCCCAGGTCCTTAGTTCAAGCCCCATGGCTGACAAAAAGAAGATCCTAACAGGGCCTGAGAGTGGGGACAGCAGGGGCATGTCCTGGTTTGTCTAAGGCAAAGGGTACCCCAGTCTGTGCTTCAACTTCAGAAGCCCTGTGATGAGGCTTCAGACTCACTACTACCAGCCTAGCGCTGACGGGGCTCCATGCCCCACAGCCCCGCAGGCCACAGCCAGGCTGCTCAGGAGAGGATGCACCTGTCCCATTGTGGGTGGCTAGACCTCCAACGTATGCTTGGTGCCCCTTTGCCACATCATCACCACTACCACCATCACCACCACCACCACTACCACCACCACCACCACCACCACAACCATTCCCCCTGCCCCAAGCTGCAGCCAGAGGTACCGTGTGTGGGCTGTTAACCTGGTCCATGACTTGGGCATCTGGCTGGTTCAAGTACATTTCCTGCCAGCACAAATGCTATCTAGTTCAGGCAGTATCGTTTCAGAATGTGAGCCTGTGGATCCCAGGCAGAGCAAAAAAGGAAGGAAGGGCCCTGCCAACCTAGTGTGCCTAAGCTGTACAAGTGTGCCTCCCTCACACACGGGGGAAGCGGGGGACTGTGTGCACCTGACTCCATGAAAGCCAGATCTGTTCCAATAGGTAATTTCATTAAATGTGGCCTCTTCCCACAGTGCATGGGTGCGTATCAATAAAGATGAGTGAAGATGGTGACGGTAATGATGAGAGGTAGTTGCATAATAAATACCTAGAGAGCATGCAGTATAGGCCAAGCTCTGTGCTGGGCAGAGCAGGTGTATTCTTTCATTAATTCTCTGCAGAGCACCACAAAGTGGGGACCCTTGTGGCCCTCTTCGTACTGACAGGAAGCCTTGCTCCAGGCCCCCACCTGACCAGGATGGGTTTGGCCCTAGACCTGCTGGGACCGCCCCCAGCTGCCTCTGAATGGCTGCGCTGTCTAGGATGAGGTACACTGGTGGGCAGCGGGCACGAGTGGAAGCACCCACAGGGTACACGTGGGGCAGAAGTGACAGAGGACACAGACGGCAGCCGGTGGCTACAGCGGCGGGGTGCAGGGTGCTGTTCTTGGGTGCACTCACCTTCGCGCTCCCCACTCGTCTTCATGCCTTTTGAACCACCCTCTGTACCTTTAGCCTTCTCGGAGTCTTCCTGGCCATCCTCGGGGGGCCCTTTCTCCTCATCTTCTTCCTCCCCAACATTTTTGTAGTTGGGTCTTTTTTGCACCCGCCTCTTGCCCTTGTGCTTGTTCATCTCAAGGGACCGCTCAAGCGTCTCGGTGGGTTTAATGAAGCACCGGATGCTGGGCTTGGTCTAGGACAGTCCAAGAAAAGCAACAGATGAAGTGGAAGGCACGGCTCTCCCTGGATGCTAGGAGGCCGCCCGGGAAGTCATGCTCAAACCGTGGCCCTGGCTTAGCGCTGAGATGACCAACATCACTGTCACCATCAAATGACCAGCCGCCCCCTCCCTTCTTATGCCAGTGCTGAGCTCTGAACTCAGCTGTCCCTTTGCTCTTTTACTCAAGGTTGGCACTCTATCACCTGACCCACACCTCTACTTCCAGCTTTGTAGCAGTTAATTGGACTTTTCTGCCCATGCAGCTTTTGAGCCTCAATCCTCAGATCTCAGCCTTCTGAGTAGCTGTGATTACAGGTGTGCCCACGCCAGCCACCCTTACCACTCAGTCCTGCAACCAAAATGTTGTCTTTCATCCACCAGAGCTGTGCTCCCAAAGACTAGTTTCCTGCTCTTGCTCTTTCAGAGAGCTCTCACTGCGCATCTATAGTACCCAACCAGACAGCACCAATGTCCCCACATTACAGTGCAGAAGCCAAGCTCTGAGGTCAACATAGCCAGGATGGGAGTGGATGGGATCCAAACTGACATTCCACCTGCACATCTGGCTTTGCTGTCAGACTTAACTTTTTAAAAAAATGTGATAGTGTTAATAAACATTTGTCATTGTTGAAGAACATACATATTGCCAAAAACTTAGTCAAATATGCTGGTGTGTGTGGTATAAAGCAGTTTGGCTCCTCTGGAAAAGTCAAGCAGTGTCTTACATGCTTTACTGCACATGGACTTACTGCACTGACCCAGCAATTCCACTCCCAACTACCTGCCCCAAAGATGAAAACTTTTGTCGCTTGTGTAACAACAACCTGAGTATGAGAGAAAAACATGGGGTGTTCTTCACACAAGAGTATTACCTGAAAATCAAAATGAATTAAGTAATCACATATGCTACAACAGGAATGAGTTTTCTTTTAATGGATGATGTAAAAGACCACATATTGTATGATTCTACAAGTCAAAGGTCCACACATACTGTGGATCAATGCTATCATTAACTTTAAATTTACATTAAGTTCATTTTCTTTATTGGTTGATTGATTGATTGAGGTGGTGGTCTTAGGGAAGAACTCAGGATCTAAGGTTCAATGCTGGATGATCAGTCTACCACTGAGCTACAAAGGAGCTATTGTAGGAATAACTGTGCATTAGTTCAGGAAGAGAACATCAGCATGCTTTGCTATTAAAGGGACAAGAATGACCGCATGGCACACTGCATGCAGTCCCTCCCATGCCAGCTCTCCTTAGAAGGGGAGCCAGGTAAGTACTAGCAGTGAGCAAACACCAGCTCACTCCAAAGCATGTTCTCCCTATTAAACAGAGAGGCTTCAAAGAGCAAACAAATGTCCCATTATTAGGGTTCATTTCCCATATTCCTCTATCTGTCTTTCTTACAGCCATGATATATAAGAATATGGGTCCATTTTAGAGTTGAGAGAATCAGGCTCAGAAGAGTCTGCAGCTATTGAGCCCAAGAGCCAGAATCTGACCAAGTTTGCTTAGCAGCCAGGCCACCACCTTAGTCCTCACCATCTGCTCAGGATGGCAATGAAAACAGTACCCATCATCTAAGGGAGAGGGAAAGAACCCGGAGTGCAGGAGCCTCTCTTCCTCTCCCAAATCAGGGCCTGAGCAGAGGCTTGAGAGCCCTGGATGACCTGAGTGCCCAGTCATTGTTTTTGAACACTCTCCCAGCTGGGTACTCAAGGGAGCACTGGGTGTTTACAAGCTTCCTCCTCACTAAACCCTCCCCTCCCCACTCCCCCTCACACACATACACAGGAGTCTGTCTCCCCTGCAGAGGCCTGGCCCAACTTTCCTCTATCCAAGTGGAATGAATGCACAGGGCCCAGAAATCTGTTGGTTCTTTTTACTTGGAGCAAAGCAGGCAGACACGGTACTGGGAGGGGAGCAGAGCCCACCAGCCTGGTAGCCACACTGGCATCTGATTGTTCCCTGCCTGACTGGAGCCAGCCATTTCTGAGTGCATTGTGATCGTTCTCAAGAGGAAGGGAGTCAGGTGGTTTGGAGTTCTGCTTCCAAACCTAAAATAGACATGCTATATTGCCCAAAATTAAAAAACAAAAATAAGTGTTTCTCCAGGAGCAGAGATTCAGTTCCATATTTAGTGCTCATTTTAAAGTCTAACTACAAGCTTCTGTATGCAGAGGTACAGGCCTGTCATCCCAGGAGCTAGGACAAGAAAAAAAAAAAAAAAATATATATATATATGCAAGAAGACGGTGTTTAGAGAGGAGCAGAGACAAAGGAAATTGATTGTTTAGGGCAGGATTTTGATGGTAGTGCTCTTCTCTTTGCAGACTGGATAATGTTCAGACATCATTTTGTCATTAAGAAAAAAAGTTTTAGAATAAACTTTTCCATTATCCTGATATAGATTATCTATCTTATGAATTTACCCCCAAAGAGTCACCAATTATATTGTGGGGGCCACTGCATGTTGCCAATAAGTGGAGAATGTTCAGGCACACAAATCAATTTTAATAGTGCTCCCAACAAAACCCAATTGGGAGGTGAATTAGCATCCAAATGCAAACATTCATTTTTATTTACCCACTTTGGACTATTCCACCACAAAGATGACAGATAAATTGAGATGGGGTAGTGCTGCTCAGGAAAGGCGGAGGGCGCATTGCAGATGCCAATGACCAGGGCCTGGATCAGAAGCAGGCCGAGCACGCAATGCCTGACAGACATATCCATCAGAGCCCGCTTGGGATCCTGACCGAAGGCAGCCCTGTGTGCTCCTCCCCCAACCTCAACCCAGCAAGGGAGGACTGCAGGATAAAGTGACTCCCTTCCCCCATCACTGCCTTCTCCTGGGGAATCTGAACACATGGCATGCCAAGAGACAGCTGCCAAACGCAGAAAACCTAGACCAACCCTTGAAGACAGACAAGTCCAACAGATGGGTGTAGAAATCCTTCCCTAAACTATGTGGGCTCCACTGTGCAGGATAAATGGCAGAACTGAGAGAAAGACAAAGGGCTCGGGCCATCAGAGAGCTCCGATCCCCAGAGCAGCTCATCAACCTTGTCAGAAACATGGGGTGAGTAATTCTGGCCTCTGAGAACCCAGGAGCGTTCTTTCAGGCTAAGACCACAGCTCATGGGGTCACCTGGAGCTGGTGTCCTTGGTGACAGTGGCAGTGTCCTTGGACAGAAGTACTGGCCAGTTCTCCAGGCAGCAGCCGCCGCAGCAGTGTGAGCCTCTGGGAGGCCAGTGTGGTACTGGGCCACTGTGTGGCCTCTCCAGCCAGCCACTAAAAGACACTGCTCAGGACAGAGCAGCCGAGGGTGGGGGGGACAGTGCTGTGCACCTGTGCTCCCCTCACGGACTTCTCAACTCCTCCCTAGGGGAGGAAGGAAAGCAGTGGCTGCTAAGAAACCAGGAAAAAGGGCCTGAGGGCACCAGGCAGACCCCCTCGGGGAAAATCAAATAAAGAACCGGAATAGGGAGAAAGAAACTGGTGGCCACAGTGGGCTGGAAAGGGAAGGGGAGGCTGCTTGGCCTTGGGGATCTGTGTGGATGGGCACGAGCTGTTGTGACGAGAAAAACCAGGCTGAGGAGAAACCTTCTCAGGTTCCCCAGGCTCCTGGTGTTCACACAGCTCTGCTGAGGGATTACCACAGGGCAAGCAGACATCAGACAGACAAACGTGGGTGACGCACGGGGGCGTGTTACACGAGCCAGTGAAACAAAGTCCAAACACATCCAGAATGCACAACAGCACAGCATCAGAGAGGGGACTGAGAATGAACCCCAAGAGGCAACGGGCACATCCAGGTCAACATCTGTACTCTGAGACAGGAAGCCCTTCCGTCCGAGTCCTTATACCACCTGCTGCCAGCCAGCCAGCCAGCCAGCAGTGACGGATCTGCACTTCCTGGGATTAAGCAGGGTGGATAAGTCAGCAGGCACAGAGGGCACACAGTGTGTGAAGTTCCACGTCACCCAACGCTGCTATTGTCTCTGATGAGACAACAGCTTTGCCTTGGAGGTGCCTCCAAGGGAAGCACTGTGTGTTTCCATCAGTCCAGCCCCCGGCTCAGCAGCCAAGGGAGGAAGGCCTCAAACTGGGAGGGTGAGGGCACCGCACAGCCTCAGAAGCTGTGATTCCTGTTACAGTAACATCTATGACATGCACACTGGGTGCCAGGTGCAGAATAAGCAGCACGCCCAGCATGGAATTCTCACTGCCAACATGAGCCCGTGCAAACACAAGCACAAGTGAACATGAGCACGAATGAACACAAGCACATGGGAAGAAGAGCACAAGAAAGGCAGAGAGGCCTGGAGGTGGAAACTCAGCCCTGGGATCCTAGAAGATGAGCAGCGGGCATCAGAGACACCTCAATGGCTCAGAGTACTAGGCTGCCTCCTATGGTGGCAGGTGGAACGGCACCAAGTATGGGCTCTGACACACCCCCTCCACCGAGGACCTGCAGCAGGCAGCTCCAAAGGCACTCAGAGCCACCACACTAACTGATGTCATTCCCACACTGGCACCTCCTGAGCACCTTGGCAAGCCCCACAATGACGCCATCCCCGCCTCTCCATGGGGGTGGGTGGAAAGCCAGTGCAGGGGGCACACTTCAGTGGTGTGCCAGCCGACCTCTGAGCACAGGTGCACTATAGACATATGCTGGGGGGAAGGTGGGCACGAATACAGAAACCAAGGGAACTCTTTTAGAGACCTGGGACAAAATAAATAAATAAATAAATAAAACAAAACAAAAACTTCTCTATAGAAAAGGATCCTGACAGGCTTGATGACACATGCCTGAAATCCCAGGACTCAAGGTGAAAGCAGGAAGGTCTCAAGTTCAAGATTAGTCAGGGTTACATAGCAAGACTCTACCTCCAAAAAAATAAAAAATACAAATAGTAGCTGAGTGCTGCAGGCTCATACCTGTAACCTTAGCTACTCAGGAAGCTGAGATTTGAGAATCACAGTTTGAAGCCAGCCTGGGCAAGAAATTTCATGGACTCTTATATCCACTTACGCAGCAAAATGCCGGAAGGAGAGCTGTGGCTGAAGTGGTACAGTGCTAGTCTTGAGCAAAAAAACTAAGGGATGGCATCCAGGCCCTGAGTTCAAGTCCCAGTATTGGCACAAAATGTAAAAATAAAATAAAATAAAGAACCCACAGGTAATGAATGATGCATACCCCAAATTTTAATCTATATCCATTTTACAACATTCCCATGTTAGCTTCTTGCGGCTTACCCACAAGAAGCACTCTGTCCCACATTAAGCTGGCAACAAGAATTGCCTTTAAGCAGGAACCACATGATTTTAATGCACAGATGAATTTCAATTAGATGCTTATCTGACCATGCTGATCTGTGTTAAGTTTAACCCTAAATTACAGTCTTTCTGAGTAACTCTGCTCTCCTCTTTGCTTCTCTCTCCAATTTTGGTTGGTTTGGTGAGAGTCTGCTAGTAAAAATGAAGTAATACCAGTAACTTATCTACATATTACGGGAAGGAGAAAGTAGGTTAAAAAAGACCAAGAAACTTAAAACAAGTTTGATCAACCACATCCGAGCCAGGCAGGAAACAATAGGAGACTGTTCTCACTCACAGGGAAGGAAGGTAAATCATACAGGACTATTGTCAAACAAGTCCCAGATGACAAGCACCTTGTCCAAGCCCTTCCCGGATTTCAGCTGCAGGCCTCAGAACACAAGCATCTTTGATGGCAGTGGAAAGGTTGTCCCTGAAAGGAGGGAACTGACAAATGACACTTTCACTTGAGTTACAGCCGCTCCTTCCAGGCCAGAGTCTGGATCTCAGTTCAGGCATTTGCCACAGCCACTGTGGAGGTGTGACCATCCCTGCAAGAGGCCATCAGCAGAAAGGAAAATGTCTGAACCCTTCCTCTGATGAAAAGGTTCAGCTGAGAGGCAGCCAGTGACCTACAATGTGGTTTTGCTCCAGTCTGTATCCATCTGCAGTCCTGCAAGACGCCACCATGAGCCAACTCTGACACAGATTCTGCATCATTTCTTACAGTTGCATGCAAATCCATACTATCTTAGTAAAAATAAATAAATAAATAAATAGGTGTTGCTGGGCAGTACTCAGTAGGCTAAAATCTGAGGATCACATTTTGAAACCAGCCCCCAAAGAAAAGTCTATTAGACTCTTATTTCCAATTACCCACCAAGAAGCCAAAAGTAGAAATGTGGCTAAAGTGGTATAACACCAGCCTTGAGTAAAGAAGCTAAAGGACAGTTCAAGCCCAGTACCAGCACTAAAATAAATAAATACATACATAAATAATATTTGGCAATTCAGAAAATAGGCAATTTGGCAATTGAAGCAAGCAACCTACCAGGCAGGTTCTGGATACTTAAGATTGCTCTTCTCCCCTCTCCCCCAGTGATTGCACCTGCCAGGCAAATGCTGCCTGTCAAGTGATGGCATACAAACTCTTTTGTTTTTTTGTCACTCGTGGGGTTTGAACTCTGGGCCTAGGCATTGTCCCTATGTTCTTCTGCTCTAGGCCAGCACTCTACCACTTGAATCACAGTGCCACTTCCGGTTTTCTGGTGGTTAATTGGAGGTAAGAGTATCACGGACTTTCCTGCCTTGGCTGGCTTTGAACCAGGATCCTCAGATCTCAGCCTCCTGAGTATCTAGAATCACAGCCAAGATTCACTAGCTCCCAGTGTCATACAAACTCTTGCCCAGGTCTTTGATAATTTTTGCCCTTGAGAAAAGGGAAAGATCTTGCCATTGTCTTTCATCTGGGCTGACCTCAAACTTGAGATCTTTCTGCCTGTTTCCTGATTAGCTGGGATTACAGATGGGCCAGAATATATTTTCTCTACACCCTTACCAATGGCCTCCAGAGTCAGGCTTGCTATGCTTGCCAAGTGGGGTAAAGTACCTTGTCCAAGGTCTCCTGAACGGGAGGGCATGTGGGAGGTCTGACCTGGCACTCATTTAGCAGTGCTGGCTTAAGAAGTTGCAGAGGAATAATACTTTTAGCCCAGTAAACACCCAGTCAACCACTCACTGCCCAGACCATGCGCTGTTGCAAGCAGGAGCCTGGAGGCTTCGTTCCAGTTCAACACTGGTCACTGAACCTCGAGGCCAAATCCTCTCACAAACACTTCTCCTTCCCTCCGAGCACGTGGAAGACTTGAGATGGGACATTTATCGGTGCATTAATCTGGAGGTGGGACTTTTATCTGTTCCACATCCACCTCCTATGGGGCTGTAACACACCAGTGATACACTAGAGACAATGATTTGGTATATCCCCACAAAGAACCCAAAGAAAGGGTTTGAAATGAACCAAGACCAGACTAGGCATGAAAGGACTCCTTTGAATTCAGCCCAACCAACCAATGCTACCAAGGACAGAAGGTTTCCAGGAACCTCCCTACAATAGCAAAATGGCCTGGCTAGCCAGCTGCACACCTGAAATACCAGAAGAGCAGGGTACTCCCTGCAATGATGGCCTTGTCTGTAGGATCACATTCCACAAACACACACACACACACACACACACACACACACACACACGCACACAGAGGCACTGGTCCACGGCCCAGCTTGAACACCTGGCTGCTGAGAGACAGCATTATCAAACACTCTGGGATCATCTTGACACATATGCCAAGTCCAGGCTGTAGCCAGTTTAACAAGACATCGTGCTGGCCACAGGAGGGTAGAGGGATGAGCTCTCTGACATGGGAGAAGCAGGCCTAGGCCTTGTAGGTTGTAGGTGTGGGTACATACATAGGGATGGAGAAACACAGGACTGGTGGAAGATGAGTGTGTTGGGTCAGTACCATGAAGCCTGGAGCTCATAATACCACAGAAGGGCAGGATGGTGGCAGGAGTAATTGCAGCAGGATAGCCCAGGGGACACATGGAAGAGCAGGGTGGAGGTGGGGAAGATTGTGAAGGGGGAAGAAACACAGGGACATCACTCATCAGTGTATGGAGAAGGGAGGGGGGAGGGGTGTCATAGTCCTGGCCATCAGGGACATCCCTCATCAGTGTACAAAGTGCAACCCAAGGTCCCACAGGACACAGACACACAGACATGTTCCACTTCCTCTATAGTTCAGTGATAATCTAAAACGGCAGAGACTGGACATAAAAATACAGATTTCTTCTAGCTACTGGTGGCTCATGCCTGTAAATCTAGCTCAGGAGGCTGTGATGTCAGGATCAGAGTTGGAAGTCAACTCAGGCAGAAAAGTGTGTGGGACTAATCTCTAATTAACCACTAACTAGTAGAGTGTCAGCCTTGAGTGAAAAACCTAAGCAAGAGCACAAAGCCCAAAATTCAACCCTAATACCAACACAAAACAAAACAACAGCTTCTCTGGAAATGATGAAGACCTGGCAATACCACACCTGCCCTCCTGCAGAACTGCAGGTCCGGTAGGGCCTGGGAGGTAAGAGCTATTTACACCACCCTACACACGCCCCCCCCCACCCCCCATCATTCCCAGACGGCCTCTGCTTGATCTCTGCAGACCTGTGCCTTGCCAGTGACACAGCCTGACAGTAACACACGGTCAAATCCACTGCTGACCCCTGACCCAGAGCTCCCCGGGTTGCACTTCTGCACACAGATCTATTCCTTGGATCCCAGAGCAGCTTAGGCATCGTCACTGCTGTATAAGCAGAACGTCAGTATCGGATTTAGTGTTTCATCGATGAACAAAAGGAGTCATGAATGGCTTATCACATCCTCAAAGGGAGACTTACAGAACTCCTCTGAATGTCCTGTGCAGGCTTAGCATATGTCTCAGACAGATCGCCGTTCAGAATGACTTCAGCGAGCGAGTTCACCAGCGGGGCATGGTGTATAATGAGGAAGACCTGGGGACAAAGGAGAGAGGGGCCCGTGTATTCCAGACTGCAATCTCCCCATGCCTTCCCACGCTGATCAGAAACACCCAGGCTGGGTTACAGGGGACCAGAGGACAGGTCATGACTGGGAGAAATGAGCTCTCCTCCAGACTCCTGCCTATGTGGCTGGCTGATTATCTGAGGAAGGAAGTGTATTCGAGCCAGACTGTCCCTTCTGGCTGGGGTAAGCCAACTCTGGTCAGAGTGGAGAAATGTGGGAAAGAAACGGCCAAAGCAGCACACCACTTTCTTTCCATCAAACTCAATTATGGTTAAGACCGGAAGGTTTTGTCCCAATGCTTCCACTATACAGAAAGGCACTAGAGAGAGATCCTGTCTGTCACTGAAACTGTCCAGTCCCTGCCTCCAGTCCCTGCCTCACACTGGGATTTCATGGCAGTGTTGCAGGTGTGGGAACTGAAGAAGAAAAGCCAGAGTAGCCGGAGGCCCACACGGATGTACCAGGCTCTGGGCTGTCCATGGGCCCGCTCCCCACTCTGTTGCCAAGGCTCAGAGGAGGGGTGTTAGGAATCAGGGGACTCCAGACTTCCCTGCAGAGCTGGCCGCTTCACACCAGCTCCCTTGACTTAAAATATAACAATAGATGGGCATAGCACATGTTGTGTCTACCCGCTCTGTAGACAGTATACTCAGGGTTTGGGCCTTAAGTGTGCAGAGAGCAGGGTAGGGGTTGGGCACTAATGAGGCACTGGGGCTTTGTGGAGGGGACTGTCCTACTATGCATCGCAGGACACTCAGCAGCACCCCTGACCACTCCCCATGGGAGGCCAAGAGCACCCCCTCCCTCAGGACAACTAAGATTATCTTCAGACCTTGACCAGTGCCTCTGGGGGGCAGAGAACACTAGGACAGTAGTCTCTGGGGGCAGAGAAGATACTAAAAACCTGAGCTTGGAAAGAAGAAAGCTGGTTTAATGCTTTAGCTTTTAAAAAAAAACAAACAAACAAAAACTCTTTTATTAAAAAGTATGTTGCAGGGCTGGGAAGGTGGCTCAGTGGTACAGTGCTTGACTTGCATGCATGAGGCCCTGGGTTCGATTCCTCAGCACCACATAAGCAGATAAAAGCTGGAAGTGGCACTGTGGCTCAAGTGGTAGAGTGCTAGCCTTGAGCTGAAGAGCTAAGGGACAGCAGAGTTCAGGCCCCATGACCGACAAAAAAAAAAAAAAGTATGTTGTATATAAAGTATGTCATATATTATATATATTACGCATGGTATTTTATATATAATAAAGGCTGTCTCTGGGGTTTGGGATTGCATGCCCACGGGAGCCCTTCCCTTGGGTCCTATTGCTAGTGTTGGGATAAGAGGAATATATCCAAATAAATAAGCAAATGTAAATCAGGTAGAATAAACAAAAAAAGGGGGCAGTTTTTGAAACAGCCAGAGGCCCTCACTAGCAGACTGTCTATCTGTATGTCTGTCTTATCAATCACCTGTCTGTGTATGCAAATAGTGAGTGTGATCCAGAGCACTAACTCCCCTCCAGAGCTGGGCAGACACACTCAAACATTAGCACAATCATGATGGTTCTTCTCACTTCCACTGTGGCCAAATTACTGCCACACTTACACTTCACATTCTATGATTGCCCTTGGTGCGAGGGTGCCCTGCGATCCTTTGTTGGGTGCATGAGCACTCAGTGCACACCCACCAAGGCCCTCTCGGACAGAGGCCAGCACCTCCTGCCTGTGGTCACAGGCAGCCCAGTTCTCAGCCTTGTGACAGGGACAGAGGAGGGAGCTGCCCCTGTCCACTGCTGATGGAGGTGTGGCCATGCCAGACTGAAGAGCAGAGCTGGCTGTCCATGCCACACTGTCACTGTTTGGTTTCGGGAGACAGCATCACCTGGCATGCTAAATTAATGTCACGGTTGTGAATTTCATGGGGTTTGCCAGCTGTGCTTGTAAACTGATTAGTGGGGATACCGGTGCACGTGTGTGGAAGACATGGATTGAAACCTGACTAGTATTTTCCCACCCTTAGTTGACAGGATAAGCCAGGTGAGAGGGAAGGGAAGAGCTCAAGACTTTGGCATCTTTACAAGAGACCTTCACATAGAATCTACACTTGAGAACTGAGAAATTAGGCTATCTGCATGACACTGACGGAAGTAAGGAGGTGCCGGTATTACTGCTCCATAGCTAAGAGGACACGCACATGCTCCCAGCAAAGGAACGAGGGGCTAGCGGTCATCCTCCTGAAGAGATCCCGCCCATGCGTGCAATGCAGTGGGAGAGGTCTCCAGGATGTTTTCTACTGGACTGCTGTGGCTGAACGGCCTGCTCATGTCCTGTCAGACTCCCAGAATCTCCAATGGGAGATGCAAAAATGGCTGCCAGGAGAGGCTGGAGCTGAGCTGAGCTCTGGCCCTCAGGACATTCAGAGAGTGGGCACTGGGCAGAGCTCTGGGCAAATAGCTTCCAGAGCTGGTCAGGCCACATCCGGATCCCAATCGGCCCAGTGGCTGGGGGAGGTGGGGCCTGAGGCTCTCTTCTCAGGCCAGTGGGATGCAGCCTCCCTCCAAACAGAAAAGGACAGGGGGTCCAGCTGGAGGGCCGGACTCTCATCCAAGCTAATCAATACTGAAGCCACCACAGAAGTGAAATGGAGCTCTTAGCTGAACGTTGGACTACTTGACAGTCTAATGAGACGGACGTTTTGACTACTTGACAGTCTAATGAGACGGCCCGCAAGGCTGGACTGCTAGTAATAAAAATGTTTTTAAAGTTATGTAACGAGGTCTCCATGGAGTTTTTCCCTTCTTGTACATAGTACATCATTGCCAGAAAGGAGCAGAGTTGTTTAAGGAGGGCTGGAGGCACAAATCCGGGAGTGGACCCAGCTAGGCAACACCTTGCAGAAGGTAATCTGGAAATGAACCACAACCAAACCCTTTCAGAGCAACTCCATTTCTTAAACCAAGATTGTTGTGTGGTACACCATGGCCCAGCCCTTTGGGGCTCATTTCAAAATACAATGAATAAAAGCCAGGAGGCCTCCACTTCCGGGTGTGCAGGGCAAGCCTTGGCTGCTTTGAGACTCTCAGCCGCCGTTAAAATCAACTAGCCAAGGGCCAGATTTATTTCTCATTTCTCTGAATTTCCATCCCGTCAGGAGGAAGGGACACCCGCCTCTATGGCTAGAAAACAGAACGCTCCCTTCTTCTGACGATTTTAAGATGGAAGACACAGAGACCCTGCAAAACCTGTACACTCACACACCCTCAAATGGGTTTAGGGTGCTGGCGAGGGAGCAAACGTACCTGTGACAGAAGATAGAGGGACACCGGCAGGCTGATTTTGGGGCGTTCTCCTCCCTGCCAAAGAGAGGTCCAGGTTACAAAGGGAGCACAAGCTACTGGTAGGGACAAAGCTACTGGTAGGGACAAGAGGCGCTCTGGATTTCCCCTGCCGCCACCTACTCATTCCTGCTGCTAGTCCCGACACATCCTTACCACTGGTTTCCGCTTGACAGTGACCCAAGAGGGGCTTATTCTAAGTCACCAGAAAGGCTACTGTCCCCAGTTGGGCACTGAGAGTACACAGCAGAGGTCCCCAAGACTGGAAGCAAGCTCCAAAATATAAGGAGGGAGCAGTTCAGGGCCTTTGGCTTTAAAACAGCTCCCCTCAAGCCTCAACCTGTTCCATCCACCGGTCACAATGGGGGAAGGGGGTGTGGATCTCTTGGACCCTATTTTGCAAGTGAGGAAAGAGCCTAGTAGAAGCTACTACCTTGCAGGGGAAAAGACCAGGCTTGAAATGCAGCTCCCAGGCTTCATGGGGCTGCCAGAGCTGCTCTGGAGAGCTCACTAAGCCTGTGTCTTTCTTTTGCTGTATTTACTGATCTATGGCAAGAATTCTCCGTCCCACCTCCAAATAGGAAAGGCCAGCCCTTGACGCATGTGGAAGCCCCTGCAGGTGACCCGTGGCTGTCCTGCCTCCTCCTGAGGCTTCTGCTCCGCCCCCTGGCGTGGTCAGAGGCCTCCCTCCCCAAGGGAGCACTCCACGCGGGAAGTGCTCAGGGGCCTGTGGGAGCAGGTCAAAGGGGTAGAAGACCCCCTCGACCACAGCCCCCAAGTGGGAGGAAACATGTGACCCTCCCCATGCCCACAGAGAACTGGTTAGCCAAGGCTTCCATTCCCTGAAGGCTCAGCCTCCATCCCACCTTCTCAAATCCGTCCCCTCAGGTGACTATCAGCAAGCGGGTGCACTCAGGGAGCCTGAACTCGGGGCGCCCTACTCAGGGTGGGAATCCTAGCCTTCTCCTTTATGGCTCTTTTGTGTGGAAACGAAAAGGAAGGCGAGCCTCAGGTGCAAGGAGGGCAGCGCACCTTGTCGGGGTTCTCCAGGGAGTACACGTAGAGCGGCAGGAAGAGCCGGTTGAGCAGGTGGTCGGTGAGCACGTCGTTGAGGAACTCGCAGTTGATGATCAGGATGTCGTTGAGATAGTGCAGGTGGTCCAGATGCTCAGCTACCAGATCGCTCAGTTTCCCCCGATTGCGGTGCCTGCCGTGCGAATGACCACCTCAGCCCTGGCGGCCAGGCCTGGGGGCAGGGCCTGAAGCCAGTGGCCTGAGACTTGGATGGATGCACTCTACCAGATCAGGGTCTCCTACACTAGCTCAGACAGCGAGATCCTGCTCTACTGGTACACAAAAGGAAAGTGGACAGGTCCACTGCAACCTCATGTAGGGGACTCACACTATAGATCTAGCCTCAAGTAAATGGGGGAAACAAATTAAAAAAAAAAACAAAACTAAGCTCTAGTAGTAAGCCACTGCCCAAGGGTAATCACTAGGCAACATGGCCAAGGCTCAGCTGCCAAATAAACACTAGTGGTGGAGCCGTACATCCTCACCAGTTAAAAAGCTCCAGGTGGGGCTGGGAAGGTGGCTCAGTGGTAGAGCGCTTGCCTTGCATGCATGAGGCCCTGGGTTCGATTCCTCAGCACCACATAAGCAGGGAAAAAAAGCCAGAAGTGGCGCTGTGGCTCAAGCGGTAGGGCACTAGCCTTGAGCTGAAGAGCTGAGGGACAGTGCCCAGACCCAGAGTTCAGGCCCATGACTGGACCCAAAAAAAAAAAAAAAAAAAAAGCTCCAGGTTCTAAAGAGAGACTGGAGCCTTATGCAGCAACCATGTTGTCACGTGGCCCAAATGTGGTACCCAGAGCAAGGACACAGGGCCCTCCCCCAGGCCCAGGCTGGAGGTCGCCATGTCCTTGCCATTACCAACAAGCCTTGCACCAGTGTGTGACCAATCTCACTCCAAGCAGCGGGGGACACACTCGGTCACCCTCAGTGGTAGGAGCGGGGTCACAAAGAGCCAGGTCAGCCTAGACACTGTGCATTGACATCATTGTTGCTATTCAAGCCAGAGGCAGGCACTTCAGAAGACAAGGAAATAAAAGGAAAAAGAAGAAAAAGGCACCTGCTGCCTCGCCTACCAGCTCCCACAAGAGCACTTGAGGATTTCGGCTCATGCAGGCCGCGGTCACCCCTTCCTCTCCCATCAGTCAGTCTGGTATGCCGTGCTGCTGTCTGTCTAGCCACAGCAGAGCACGGTGCAAGGCCCGAGTGAAGGAGCAGCCCTGAGACACTCAGAATTCATGTGTAACGCTCACACCCGCCTCAGAATTCACGTGCAGAGCTCACACACACCCCTAAAGAACGCACTGGGGAACTCTGGCTTTAGAAGTCTAGTTAATGCAGCTCACTTAAAAAAAAAAAAAAGTCAAAATAACATGTACACAGGCGTCAAAGCCGAGTCCTATTGGTCATTTCCACAGCCCACCCCGCCCACACTGCCGGAAGACCCGTCCCCCCAGCTCAGGTAAGGACCACTGCCATCACCCTGTGCCCGGGCCTGTTCATGTGCACACAGGCTCTCGTTTCCCCAAATGCGCTCTCCTTTCCTGAGTGCTCTAGCGAACATTCCAGCTGGCTCACCTCCTCCCTGCTCCAACCCCAGCCCTGGGCAAAGCTCTCATTCAGGGTCCTAGGGCCACTTCTCCCCTGAGGCAGACTTCGCCTTATCTGGCAACGTCTCCTTTTTTTTTGGCCTTCGTGCTGTGCCACCCGAGGAAGGTGCCACAGGTGTGTAGAGAGCAGAGGCAGGGACGCTGGGGAGGTCCTCCAGGCACAGGAGGGCGGTGGATGAAGGATCTAGTGCAAAGGCCAACAGCACCCAAGATCAAGAAATCCCGCTGCAGGACGCGTCAGGCTTCCCAGATCCCACCAGGTAGAATAGTCCACCTACCCTAAAACCACCCCTGGGCCTTGCACAACACTCTTAAAGCTCTTAAGACCGTTAAACTGCCCTTTGCAGTGCTGGAATCAGCCCCCAGGCAGGGCCTCGCCTAAGCGTCACAGTCGCTCTGCCAGAGAGCTACAAGCCCAGCCCCAGAGTATATTCCCAACTGTCCAACTTCCCTCACCATGAACTCCAGAACATTCTGGCTCCTCTGGGAAACGCAGTGGCTCAGGAACAGGCTCCCATCCCCCACCCTATCCCTGTCCAGGAACCATGGATCTGCCCTGCCTCTCCTCTGCCTAGCCCGGGCACCTCACCTAAGGCAAAGCCCACCCGCCCTGGCTCTGTGCCTGCTTCTCGCTTAGCGCTTAGCGCGGCGCACCCGAGGCGCACCCAGGTCTCAGCTCTTCCTTCCATGTCCTCCCTGAATGCTGCAACACCGCCGATGGATACTCTGTGCATCCATCCTCGTCTCTGAGTGGCTGCCTGGCAACCCATCTACAGCTCGTGGAGGAAAGCCTTCTACCACTGTCAGCCCTGCGCAGGGCCCTTGCCTCCACGGCCAGGAAAGTGCTCTTCTCCCCTCTGCCTCCCTCCGTGGACCCCACGCTCTCCCCTGGCCTCCCAGCAGGGCCACTTACTCCTCATCGGTCTGCACACAGTTGTCAAGTTCGATCACGTGGCTCCCGATGAACCAGACCAGGTTGGAGAAGTAAGGAACGGCAGTTTTATCTCTGATGTAATGCAGCATGGCCTGGTTATCCACTGGGAACAGTCACAGAAAGAAAATGAGGAGGGGAAAAAAATGTCAGTTTAGTTATTTACTAAAAATAACATGGGGGAAATTGAAAAAAAGAAACCAAAAAAAAAAAAAAAAGAACCACAATGAAAAAGCCCTCTGCTACAATCTGAAATTGTCTGTCTTTCCTGGAAACCCTTGAAAATGTTTATCTTATTCATAAAACTAGAATCATCGAGGCAGCTCTTATGCTATTCTTCAAATGAAGAAAATAAATGCGTGGGCTAAACATGGTTCGTGTGCTGGAGGTGGCGGCGCCTGTCATGCAAGTTGTCTGGAGTAAGGGTGAGCGAACAAAGCGGAAACCCGCGGTTAATAACTTACATGACACTGGGTAAGGACGGGAGTCGTCATTGGAGGAAAGGCAAAAAACAGACAACAGTTAACAGGGTTAGGAACTGGGAAGGTGAGACGGCCGCCCAGAGGGACAGACAGCCAGGGCAGGAGGCATCTAAACCAAAAGAGACAGGTTAGAAAAGAGCAAGAGAAAACAGAGGGAGGCAGAGGGCAGAGGGCAGTGAACCAACCATGCTGGGACCAGAGCCACAAACTCAAGAGGCCAGCCAGGTTGGCTGGTGGCCCAGTGAGTGAAGCCTTGCGCCCTGGGTATAAACAGGGAGTGGGGGCCCCCGACCCTAGGAGGGGCATCTGCCTCACAGCACCAGCTGACCCCTGCTGCCCTACCCACTGCATGCCGATGGCTGAAAGCGGTTTCAAGCCAAAATCCAGACCGTCATTTGACATCTCCCAACTTTTATTATTACTGCTAAAAGTAAACAGTTTATGTGAAAGTGAAAGGAAAGCCGAGAACGGAAAGGAGAGACTACATTTGGAGAAGCCTAAAGAGGAATCCTGGCATCTCCCAAGTTTTAAACGTTAGCCATTCTTTTTCTTTTTCTTTTTTCCCCCAAACCATCCAAACCAATTAAAATGGGTCTGAGGGCTGGATTCAGTTTGCCACCCCTGGAAGAGCTTAACTGGAGGAGCTAGCCTCCCTTCCCCCAGTGGGGATCAACTCCATAAGCGAGATTCTGACTCATCCCAGAGACAATGGGGACCCAGCTCCACCCTGGCGAGGGCAAGGAAAAGGGCTTGGTGGGCCAGTTCCAGTCTCAGAAGCCTCAGGGCCCAGGAGCCTGGGAGGGCTTTCTGCTGCAGGCAATGTCTAGGGCCCTAATGTCTCCAAAGGAGGAATTTGTCAGTGCAGGCCCTCACAGCTGGTCAGGAAATGCAATACTGCCCCCTGCTGGTCAAAGCATAAAATACCTTTATCACAGACTTTCCAATCTACCACTTAAAAGACAACTCTGCTTCATCTAGCTTTAATACGGCCACTCCCAATCCCATGCGCCCCTCAGGACATTTGATTTCTGAGTAGTCGCATGGAGCAAGACCACAGCATGCAGGGAAGGGGGGGAGGGGCAGGCTCCAGGAGACAGCAGCAGCTGCCTGGCTGGTGGCTGCAGGGATTTAGGGAGGCATGCAGCCATGGCTTAGGCACAGGAGCTCCCTGGTCACTGGCAGAGAACTGTACGCATGCACGAACGCATGCACGTGCACACACACACACAGGCCACGGGAGTGAGGACTTGCAACCAATCAGAAAGCAGCCAGGCAGGAAGCTTACCTTTATAGACATTCAAAGTTATGGTTCTTACAGCAATTCGAACCATGCTTTCTGGGTGATTGAAAAATTTGATGGCCTCTGTGTACAGGGCGAAGTCATTGGTGTGCTAAAACGAGAGAAGCAGCAGAAAGTTAACACAGCCATGCCAGCCAGCCCCACCCCGGCGGGCTGAGACCTGTTAGAGACCACAATGAAAGGGAAGAAGGGGCCTCAGTGAGCTTCCCAGGGCCCCACGTGCACGGTGTCCCTAAGCCTGCCTCCTCCTCTGTGAAACAGGTGCTGGTATTAAAGGAGCCCAGTCCAGAGCCACCTCTGAAAACACACAGCGTTACTCCCAAGTCCACTATTTACTGTACTGGGGTCTACGGGAAATACAAAAAGTGCAAACACTGTGCAGCATCTCAATCAGTGAGGGGGGAACCCATCTCAGGCACAGAACACAGCCTGCCTAAGGAAAATGTCTCATGTGGGACCAGCATCCTCTTAGTGCAAGCTCTGCTGCCCTCTAGTGGCCAGGGCTCCACATGGCTCCAAGCTCCAGGCTCCATGCAGAGCAGGAGCATCAGGGTCCTCCAAGGACTTCCAGCCAGCGGGGTGAGGTAGGAACTAAGCAGGACAAGGCCACTTTGAGAACTAGATGTCAGGTGTGCTCCCACCAAGTGTCAACCGCTATCCTGGCTCCTGTTAAAGAGGAAAGGAAGCCCAGCTCAAACACCAAGGCTCCCAGGAGCCCTCCCCCCGCCCCCCAACCTCAGAAGTAGGTTGTTCTCACCAGGACAGCCTCTGAGCAAAGACTCACATCGGCTTCCTGGGCTCTGGGCATGCTTACTGAACACATACTATGTGCTAGCTACTGGGCCCACGATGTTAGTTTTCAAATCGCTGGTGAGAGCTGATAAAGACCCGCATGGACACCAGCTCTTCCCTGCCAGCGAACACAATGGAGGCTCCAGTGCTGGGGACAGCTGGGGACAGCTGGCTGGATTTTACCCCAGCTCAGAAGGTACACTTGAGACGACAGACTGACTTCAAGTGTAGGCCAGATCACCATGGGAAGACATCTGCCACACAAAGCCCTGGGCACTGTGCGGCGGCCTCCAGAGGGCCCAGAGGCTCACCCGAGCCCACAAGGCCATGCTGTCCCTCCCGCACTGAGTCAGGGCTGGAGACACTGGTGAAAGTGACTGTGGGTGACTTAGGAGGCTGGATCCCAGGGGACACTTGGATTTGTCCCTTGGATCACTTATCTGCTGGTGGGGAGGGGGGAGGGGAGAAACAGAGCACTTTAACATCCTGGGAGACTGAGTCGCAACAGCCTGCCAAACCAACCCAAAATTCCAGACCCACTGAGAACAATTCTGACCGGTAGGAGGGGAAATCTGGCAAGAGACTTCTGAGGAAGTTTTTCCAAGTTAAAAACAGACACAAGAAGAAAATGATCTCATCAGAAATTCCAGCAACTGCCTGTGAATGTGTGATGTCTGGTGCTGCCACAGCCATGCTGTGACCATGTGGGCTGAAGACATGAGGTCAGATGCAACTGCACAGTTACACAGCAGGACAGAAAACCTAGCTCCTTGATGATATGACTGAGCCCCAGGATGACCTAGCCTCGGCCAGCTAGTACTTTTTAGTATATAAAATAAATCGGTCTACTGGACAACAACAGTCCTTGAGGACTAACAGGCATATTAGCTTACAGAAAATAGCAAGCCTGGGCTGGAGGTATGGCTCAAGTGGCTCTGAGTTCAAGGTCCAGTACTGCTGGAAAAGGACAAACAGGAAGGAGGGAGGGAGGGAGGGAGGGAGGAAGAGGGAAGTTGCGGGGAGGGGCACACAGCACAGCTGGTCTGCAATTTAGGCTGGGGTAGGGTCCCTGCTCTCCCATGGCACATGGCTCCCCCAACTCACCTGGGGACTTCTCCCTTTAAAGTACCAAGCGCCGGCACAGACTGAAGCTTACATGGCCGTGGAATGAGGATTTAGTGAATGCAAACATTTTAAGCACTCAAAGTGAAACAGTACGCACATTTTTTGTGAACAGATGCAGGACAGAATCCGACAGACAGGGGGCGCTGTTGTGCAGGGCTTAGCATTACCCCACTGGGCCCCGCTGGTACCCCCTTACCTCATTGTAAAAGAAGTGGACAGTGTGGTTGTTGAGCTTCAGTGACAGTGTTTTCAGGAACGATATATAATATGCCATAATCTCCTCGTCGGAAAAGTCAAATTTATGGACAATTATTGAATTTACATAGTTATTAGACAGCAAATAATCTAGGAAAGAAGAGCAAAACCGACAGGTCAATTCACGCTGCAGGAGAGGGGCAAAGGGGGCCAGTAACAAGCAAGGGGCCGGGGGAGCGCACTAAACCTGCTAACCGAGCCAGCTCAGAAATCACCGGCTGCGCATGCGCGCACGGCACTACACCGCTCAAAGGCAAGTGTCGTGAATGTCTTTCCACTGTTGGCAAAGTTTAACAAGGTGGGGGGGGGGGGGCGCGGGCTGGGCAGGACAGAGGCTTTCTCACAAACCACTCTATAAAAAAGCTGTCCCATTTGGCACATCCGAGCGGGTGCTAGCTGTCCTTCATCGGCCGCCTGGCTACCTGACTTCCATTCTTCGAGTGGTCAGTGCACACTTCACTTCTCCTGGAGTCGAGTGTGGCACGTGCCATCAGGTGAGTCCGATGGCTAGAGCGCTTCTTTCCTCATGCCATCGTGCCGGTGGGGGCACAGGAGACAGGAGGAGGGAGTGCTGGGATGCCTTGTGGAGCCCTGGGGTGAACTGTGGTGGCTTCCGGGCGGCCGGTGGCACAGGCGTCATGCCGGTACTTCCGGTGCAGTCCTGAGTGTCTCAGGCACTGGGGACAGGGAACGGCCACGAGCTTCACCTGCTGCCCACGAGGACTCTTCCAGAGCCTCCAAGCGATGGCCCTGGGGGTGACGGGTGACCACCGTGGCAGGGGAGGGGCCTCTGTGGGTCAGCTGGGGTCTTTCCACTGCCCCTCACCATGTGGGTCCATTGGCAGTGCAATCTCAGTCTCTTAGGCCTCTGGCATTTAGGGCACCCAGCCAGCATCTGTGTGATGGGTGCTTGCCATTGTGAGAACCTGGAAAGTCCCTACATGGCCACCGTTGGGTAGATGAGCTAGCACAGCAAGACGCCGTCAGCAAACCACATCTGGAGGCTCCATGGAGGACGGCGAGATCTGAGAGGACTGGAAGCGAGGCAAATGGCAACACGGCACCCGGGAATGCTGTCCAAGCAGAATGCTACAGGACCCTGACTTTCTGTACTTTATTGTTTTAAAATAAAAGCAGTTTTCTTCTATGATCAGAAAGTAAATATGCAAACAAGCCAGATGCCAAAGGCTTGTGCCTGTAATCCTAGCTACATGGAGAGCTGTGGTCGGGAGGACTGTGGTTTGAAGCCAGCCTGGGAATACAGCAAGGCAGACCCTTCTCAACCTATTGCTTGTTGTTGTTGTTGTTGTTGTATCTTTATTTGGTTTTGAGATAAGTAACTAAATGTTGTCAGAAGGACAAAGAAAGTCATTTCCTATTAATAAAAGGAAACTCCACGGAGTAGAAATATCAGCCCTTCACATACACACACACACCAAATGCTGGCCAACTTAAGTTCACTTAAACAAATACTTCTGGACTTACAAGCACTCAAAGACCCCAGGATGATAACAGTGGGAGATGTTAGTACCCCACTCTGACCAACAGAAAATTCAAGAATTAAATGACACCATAGAGCAAACGGACTTAGTAGACACCCACAGAGTATTATTTAATCCAGCAGCTGCAAAGCACACATGGAATCTTCTCCAAAATAGAACCTATTTTAGGACTCAAAGCAAATCTTAGCTAAAATAAGAAAATTGGGCCAGGCATAGGTGGCTTGTGCCAGTAATCCTAGCTACTCAAGGAGGTTGAGATCTGAGGATCAAGGCTCAAAGCCAGCCCAGGCAGCAAAGTCTGTGAGACTCTTATCTCCAAATATACACCAAAAAGCTACAATTGCTGCTGTACTCAAAGTAGCAGAACATTAGCCTTGAACACAAAGCTCAGGGACAGCACCCAGGACCTGAGTTCAAGTACCAAGACTAGCATTTTTTTAAAAAATTGAAAAAACTCCCTATATTCTATCAGACCATAGGGAGAAACATTGTAAAGTATCCATTTACATATTGTAAAGTACCAAGCCATTAAAGAAATAAAGGGGGAAATTAAAATGTTCCTAGAAGCTAAAAAAAAAAAAATGAAAGTACAACCTGGCAAGGTGGAGGCCTTGAGTTCTAATTCCAGCACTAGGAAAGAAGGAAGGAAGGAAGGAAGGAAGGAAGGAAGGAAGGAAGGAAGGAAGGAAGGAAGGAAGGAAGGAAGGAAGGAAGGAAAGGAGGGAGGGAGGGAGGGAGGGAGGGAGGGAGGGAGGGAGGGAGGGAGGGAGGAAGGGAGGGAGGGAGGAAGGGAGGGAGGGAGGGAGGGAGGAAGGGTAGGCTACCAGACATAAGACTTGAGTCTCCAGGCTATGGCTCTCTCCCGCAGCCCGTCTGCCCTAGCTGCTCCTCTGTCAGCTGTCTGAGTCAGCACTGCCCTGGTCTGAGTCCTGGGCCCGTGCCACAAGCTGGATCTTCCCCTCTCAAGTCAGAAACCGCACTAGTTTCATATCCAGTGAAACTGAAGCTGGTAACAAGGAAACCACGTCGGGAACCATGAATCAGCGCACATTTGTCAACCCGCGGTTATGGTTATGGGAAGCATGAGGAAATCTGCAGGATAGCAGCACCACCTAGTGGCCACTGCTGTGAGCCACAGGCCGTGGCTCTCCTGCAAGAGAAGGGCCAGGGTTTATCTTCCACCCACCAGGCACTTTCTTCCACCCTGTCCCCAGGACAGGGCCTGCCTCTGACAGGGACACTCATCCTCTTCCTAGAAGGCTGCACCTGGGCTTGGTGTGGCCATCTCAGGCCATTTGGGGAACACCAGGAGCTAAGCCAGGATGCTCGCCCTCAGCACTGATGGGGCTGGTGAGCACTGTCCTGGGCAGACGACATGGGCACTGTAGGAGGCTGAGCAGCACCCCCTCACCCCAGTGGACCACTGAGCTGCTCTCCTGGGCTGACACCCTCACATGCTCTGGCCTCATTCGAGCTCACAACACAAACTCTTCCTGGCTCTAGGCGCTCTCACAACCAGCTGGGCTTAGAGAGGGCAGGTAAGGTACTGGCCTCAGAGACTCACACTCCTTTGGCTGGGCGGCAGAACTAAAGCTAGAGGCTGGGGGAAAGCTTTAGCTCTAAAAACCCCTCTGCTACCTGTGCCCTGGGTAGATTCATCAGAGGCTGACTTTTTCTTTCTGTGGCAACACTGGGATTTGAACTCAGGTCCTAGGTGCTGTCCCTTAGCATTTTCTGTTCAAGGCTGGTGCTGTACATTTGAGCCATAGCTCCATAGCTCCCATTCATGACATATGGGTCTCAGGGACTTTCCTACCCAGGCTGGCTTCAAAGAGCAATCCTCAGATCTCAGCCTCTTGAGTAGATAGGTTGCAAGAGTGAGCCACTAGTGCCTGGCTGTTTCTTTCATATGCACCCTGAAGAAGGAAGGTAGACACTCGAAAATCACTCAACAGAGGGGACACTGCCAGCTTCTCGGTGTCCCAACACACAGAGATCAAAGTTACAGTTACAGTCTGAACTATGTCTCCAACAAACATGTATGCCCAGTGCTCACCCCCAGGGGGGCTGCATTTGGAGATGGGGGTTTGGGGTGGTAACTAAGGCCCAATGGGGTTGTAAAGGCAGGTGCTAATCTGATGAAAGTGATGTCCCCACAAGAGGAAGAAAAGCGGCAGATTGGACTGACTGCTGCCATCACTCACAGAGGAAGGAAGGGCGGCAGGTGGGAAGGTGGCTGCTGTGGTCCCAGTGGCCCCAGCAATCACGGGCTAGCACTGTAATCCCCCGTATGTGGCAGCACTGGGAGGTGGGCCCAGGGGCGGTGTCTGGTGATGCGTGCAGCTGCATAAGGGGATGATCCAGTGTTCTCTCTTTCCATGAGCCTCTGGCCCTGGAGTTGAAGTAATGCAAGGCCTCTCCAAATGTGCCTCCCCAACCTTGAACTTTTCAGACTTCAACAACATGAGCCAACATAAACCTCTTTCCTTTAAAAATTATCCAGCCTTGGGTACTTTGTTATAGCGACTGAAAACAGACCAGAGTAGTAGCTGTCTACAAGCCAGTTAAGAGTTCTCACCAGAGCCGGGCGCTGGTGGCTCACGCCTGTAATCCAAGCTACTCAGGACACTTAGATCTGAGGATCTCGGTTCAAAGCCAGCCCAGGCAGGAGAGACCGTGAGACTCCTATCTCCAATAAACCACCAGAAAACCGGAAGTGGCGCTGTAGCTCAAGTGGTAGAGAGCTCGCCTTGAACTGAAGAGCTGAGAGGCAGCACCCAGACCCAGAGTTCAAGCCCCATGACCGACCAAAAAAAAAAGAGTTCTCCCCAGAAACCAGCTGTGAAATGGAAAACAAACTGCTCTTGTTCAGCCATTCTGCTATCTCATTAGGGCAGCCAAACCAAGCCCCGTGAGCAGTAAACACAGCACAAGGCTGCACCATACTATGCCCTGCTGACACCCCAGACAGCGGAGGCCAACATGGCCAATGTCAAACATCATGCTTACACAGTGAGGTCTCGTGACTGATGTTCTCGAACAGGATGTTCAAGGTCTGCAGCAGCTGCACACACACATAGCGGCCTGACTTCTGCCTCAGGATGTTGAGGAAGAAAACGAACATGTTCTTCTCCAGGAAGAAGCTGGGGAGAGAGCAGGAAAGGGTCCGTGGGTGGCTGACCCAGGAGCACGGGCGGACATGTCACACGGTGTACTTGCATGCCCGGCAGCCAACACCCAGTTCCCACGATGCCATCCTCTAGGAGGCCACTAGGCAGCTGAGCACTCTTCCCACCAGGGGACACTTCTTCCTGGTGCCCAGCCAGCAGGCGGTGAGCGGGCTCTTCCCATCTTTAGGACTGAGGGGCCACACAGTGGGCAGCCCATGTTCACACACTGCCATCAGACAGGTTCCCGCCACCCCCTCACTGAGCTCTAGTCGCCCTGTGGGAGGCTGGTTGCGGTGTCTGGCCTTTGCGTCCCCCAGGCAGGTGGCACGCTGTCCTCGTTTGCTATCATCCCTGAATGGCCTGCTCTGGGTCAGGCACTACACAGAGGACTTTTGCTCTGTCCTTTAAAGAGGTGGAGACCGAGGCTCAGGCAGACAAAGAGCCTCCGGGTTTGGACACTGGTGAAGCTGCTCCTTCATCACTTACCAGTCAGATGACCTTGAGCAAACCTGGGGGGCCTCCACCTGAGGCAAAGCATAGACAATTCTCTCGAAGCTCAGCATGGAGCCAGGCCCTCAGTAAGCATGCTTGTGTGTGTGTGAGAACTGTTGGCTCTGTGGGTGGTCTCGGCCAGGGGCAGGGCCTTCCTGTCCATCTACAAGCTCACCACACAGGGTGCTTCTTCTGCCTTTGGGAGATCCTTGGACACTACCTGGAAAATTACCTGACACTCCTTCCTTCCCATCACTCCTCACTGTTGGCTGGCCTCTACAGAGGTTCAAGGACGGCCATGGAGCAAGATACTCAGGCAGGACCAAATGAGAGTCAAGTCCGCATGGTGAGGGGTGACTCACGGTGCGCACTTGGCAAAGCACTGAAAGGAAGAAGTGGGACCGGAGAGCCACAGCACCAAAGCTCTTACTCGAATACTGAGCTGTCATTCTGGTCTCCCCAGATCAGGATCTCGGTGATGGATCGGATGGTCTCCACCAGCAGGTTCCGGTTCTGCTCTGTGACGGTGGTGTTTTTGGTCAACACGTGGTACAGGTACCTGGGAGTGAGGGAAGGAGCGAGGTTAGGCTGGTGAGAAAGGGGGCCCACGGCGAGCAGCCGCACTTGGGAGACAGCACGTTTCAGACACATCTCACCACTCAATGAAAATAATGGCTGACTCCAAAGGGGACAGGAACTTCACCACAGCTTTGACAACAGCTCCCCAGCCACCTTCCTCACAGGAGCCCAGTGGGAGATCACTCTCACACGCACGCACACACCCCTCGTGATCTGATGCCGACAGACACGCGTGGCTCAGCGCTTAGTGCCTGACCCAGGACCTGCAGCCAGGTTGATGTGGCGATCCACACACCGGGTCACAGCTTAGGGAGGGTGTGTCCCAAAGCCAGTGGTTAGGGATCCTGTGTGACAAAATTGCCCTTGGAATGCCCATTAACCCCCTGCAGGGCAGTGTGCCACTGGAACTAGGGCTCAACTGAAGCTGCTGGTCCACAGGCCAGGGGCAGAGATCTTATGTGTTGAGCACAGACTATTAAGTTCACAAAGTCAAAGACCACATACTAGGTCCTCTGTCCACACCAGAAGCCAGCTGAGGAGGCAGACAGACATGTGAAGTCCAGATTTCTAGCCTCTCTGCTGGCAGCAGGGAGGCCAGAAGAACCAGAACCACTACAGCTAGGCCTGGGCAATGTGGAGCCCAGGGACTGCCACCTGCATGGGTTTTAGGATAGTTCAGGGGCGGGGGAGGAAGGCAGGGGGGCAGATCCAGGCCATGTCATCTGCCAAACGGCCTCAGACTGGAGAAAGAAAAGCAGACTCAAAGGGAAGTAACTGGGTTAGTCACCTGGCCTCCTCCAGTTGTGGGAGGGGCAGACGAGAGGAGGGAAGGAAAGATTAGTTAGGACTAGTCCATCTAGAGTCTTCCAAGAACAGCAGGATCTAAGAGGTGGGATCTTGCGAATGGAGCAATAAGGAACAAGGACAAGGCTGCTTGTGGGGAGCCTGGGATTTGTGGATCATTAAAGTGCTGCTATCTGTTACATCTTAAAGATTCAGTATAATCAAGCACTGAATTAATTTTCTTAGAAATGACATGCACTTTTTAATACCCAGTAAGAAGTACTGCCCTCCAAAAGCAGTAATTCTCTCCACTGTTGGGAAGAGGAAGACATCCATCCATAAGCTACGGCTCACCCAGGAGGCCGCCTGGGTGCAGAACGGGGAGCTTAAGATCTTTAAGGTCTGACTTCCATTGCCTGGGCTTTCTGCCCAGTGATTTCTATCCAGAATATACTTCGTTACTTACTTATTTCTGAAGTACTGGGGTTTGAACTTAGAGCCTCACCCTTGCTAGGCAGGCACTTTTCTACATGAACCACACATACTCCCAGCCCTTTCCGGCTTTTAAAATTTCAGGTAGGGTCTCTTTTGCCCTGGATCAGCCGCACATGATCTTTCTACCTGTAGCCTCTTGCAAAGCTGGGATGATAGGACTTAAACCACCATGCCTGACTTATTGGTTGAGATGGCATCTTGCTACTTTTTTTCCCCAGGCTGGCCTCAAAAAGCAATCTCCTGATCTCTATCTCCCAGATAGCTAAGGTTATAGGCAGGAGCCGTTCACATGGCTTATATTCTTTGTGTGATATGGCCAAGCAGCAAACTCTTATTCCTATGGCAAAGCCCGCCTCAGGCTTCACCTCTTGGTGAAGCCTTCCCTGTAGAGGGCTTCCCCATCCCTGCCCTCCTTAACCCCTCACCAGCACCTCCACACTCGTGTGCCTTCACTACTGCACAGACCTCCCGGAGTCACGGAGACCTGCCTCTCTCATGAGACTCATGTCTCAAAGCAAGAATATCTTCCTGATTCTGGTGACACTAATATACTCCTCAATATCTGGGACAGAGCAGGTGCTCGGGAAATGCTGTGGGGGCAGGCACAGCTGCCTGGGACCTAAGTAGATCACAATATACAAGACTGAACACAACCGAGGTCCAGAAGCCAGACAAGGAGAGTGAGACGCTCAGCCGGGCAGTCAGCAGTCTCCACCCCTGGCTCTGCCCTTTCCTCACTGTGGCCCTGCACAGGGGCTTTACCACAGCCCCCTACAGGCAGGGGTCACCACTGGGGCCTGGTCGCCACTGAGCTGCAGCCAGCCAGTGATGAGCATAGCTGCACTGCAGGGCTGCCTGCCATTACTATTCTGCCTCACTTGCTGTAGTGACAGTCCAGGGCTCAGGGAGGCTGGTAGGGCAGTTGCAAGCTGGAGAAGGAGGCCTCACACTGTGCAGGGAGGTGCAGAGAGAGAACCTGGGCTGGGAAGTGCAAAGACTGTGGAGTGGGGGGGTTAATTACAGACTCTGGTCCAAGCGTGCCCGGCCCTGCCCATCTCTGTCACCACCTGGGCAATTCTTGAATCAACTACTTCTACCTCTATGCACCTCAGCTCTCTCGCCTAAAAATGGGGTCAGCAATAGCACAGAACTGTCATGGTGACAGGTAAAGAGCCAGATATGCAGGTAGATGCTGCTCTGTGTGACCTGGTACCACTCATGCTATGGCGATTGCTTTCATTAATAATTCTCAGAGGGAAAAGAAAACCTGGAAACTACAGAACCCTTTATAAGAAGACAAAGGGCAGAACAGCAGTCCAGCAGGAAGATTCTGGGAGCTTGCGTGAGCCTGGCACTGGATGAGGACGTCATAAAACCTTGGGCTGTGCCACTGTTACCACGATAACACCTGAGACTTAGGGATTCTGCAGCTGATTGCTGTGTGTGCCAGACGATACAGGTCACAATTTCTATTTTTCTGCTTGGAGCGCTGGCTGGCCAGCCCTGTTTACTGAGGGCCTTCATTTCTCTCATGCACTCCAGTGGCACCCTGCCGGCCATCAGGTGATGACATAAGTCCTTCTGTTGCTCTAGCTCACCGATCTGTCGGTGCCTCGTGTGAATGGCATACCAGCTGTTCACCACACTGGCTGCAGCTGCATAAGAAGTGCTGCCACTTGCCACGGGTCATGGGTGCCCCCCCATCTTCTTTCCTTCTGCCTTTTCAATATTATCTTTCCCTTTCTCCATGCTTTGCATTCCCGTGGATATACACGCTGACACTGAACTCAGGGCCTCATGCTCTTTGTTTAGCTTTGTTATTCAAGGCTGGTGCTCTACCACTTTAGCCTCCCCTCCACTTTCAGCTTTTTTGCTAGTTAACTGGAGGTAAGAGTCTCTGGGATTTGTCTACTTGGCTGGTTTGGAACCTCAATCCTCAGATCTCAGTCTCTTGAGTAGCTACGATCGTGGGCATGAGCCACTGGTACCTGGGTCTCTCTCTGATTTAAAACCACCTTGTCAGTGCCCACAGAAATACCTGTACCATTGCCTTTGACACTGGCCTTGATCTCCAATTAAATTTGAGCAGCTGCCTCCACAGTGCTGCGGCATGAAGCGTCTACAGCACCCCTGCCCCTTATGCAGCCCTAGGTAAATGGAGGCTCCTTACTGCAGATATAAATGGTATCAGCGGGCACAACCTCCCACGAGTCTGCTGCTGGAATGCAACAGCGTGCTGGATGTCAAACCTAAAGCCCTATGGTGTCATACTGTGCCTCGCTTGTCCTGGTCCCCACAATGTTCACACAGGACTTTAGGAAGAGACCCTGAACACAAGCTTGCAGGAACTGGGAAAGAGCCGATGGATTCAGATTCAATATTTTAACACTGTATCTCATTCCAGAGCTTTGAGAGATCAAGTAACTGAATCAGCTCGGAGATCTAAACAGGTTAATGACTTTCTGCATCGAAATGCACTACTCGTTTCAGGGGCAGTGAAAACTTTTGACAGCAAAGAGAGAAACGGTGGCTGCCAGCTGTGCGGCTGAGACCGTTCTTGGCTGAGGGTGCTTACACAGCTGGGCTTGTGTTCTGCTTCCCTGCAGAGAGGCTGATCTAAGCCTCCATGCCCACGTACCAACTTGGGGTCATGCTGTAGGTGCACAAGTGTCTCAAGAATCTTTCCCAGTCAAAGACGTGACAGACCCAGAGACTGTGTTCCTGGTGGGGGCTCACCCTGCCAAGAGCCAAGCTAAATGTCCTAGAATCTGGGGGTGTGAAAATGTCTGGGCAGCTAGGCTGGGAAGGCTGAAGTACCTATGTGAAGCCAGTCTGACCTCTTCCTAGAACCGGTCTACTACAGAAGATGCATAACAGTGGTATAAACAACACTTGGCTTGACTCAGTATTTACTGTAATGAGTGCTTCCGACACAAGAAAACCACACAGGCAAACAACAAGCCAAAAAGCCGGCAAAACATTCAGAGGGTCATGAGGGAAGTCTTTTCACTGGCCCGTACCCCACTGCTTTGGAAGAGCCAACAGCAGCTCTGCAGAGAGGGGGGCCCTGCTACTAGACCCTGCGCGTTCGCCAGCCTCACGGACAGGGGAGCTGTAGTTTGTCGTGCCTGGAGACCGAAAAATACAACCTTTTGCCAACATGCAACCAGCACCCTGGAGATTCATCACCAAGGACTGAGGACATAAACAGGTGCCCCCTCCCCCAACCCTGCTTCCTCCCGGGCCTCCCCACTCACAAGCTAAAGCGGGATAGTCAAAGCAGCCCGCACCCTGATGGCACCCTATGGAAATCATTTCAGAGGAGATAGTAGGTCCCCTGCCTGTCTCCAGGGGCTGGAGCATGGCTGCAGGCTTTCTAAGAGGCCTCTCAGGATGTTCCCTCTGGGGTTCATCAAACGCCTGCACGTGCTGACTGAGCCAGAAGGGAAACGACAGGAGGCTGGGGGCCTAGCATGCCACCTTCCTTCACTCATCTCCAAATAACAATGGCTTGGGCCCAGGAGAGAGGTGATTGGGCAGAGTCCCTCGAGACAGTCTCCAGGATGTCCCACTCTGAGGCCAGCCGGTGGCCAGCAGGACCAGGAAGGGCTCCCTGCAGGGAGGCTTAGATTAGGCGAAGGTGCTTCTGGTGACTCATCCTCCCTCCACATCCCCAAGATGTCAAACCGGGACTGCAAGTGGGACTGGGGTGCACATGGGGGCATAGAGAATGCTAAGCTCCTGCAGATGTGGGGACCAGCAGGAACAGTGCCAGGCTGGGCAGCCGAGTAAGCTGCATGTCTCCCTGCCCTCAGTGTACGTTCATACCTGGAAAGACTAAGATGATTTCTGATGGCTTAGGACAAGCCTGAGAACCGGGGGGCTGCCTGCAGATGGATGTCAAGATGAAGGACAGGAGGAAGCCTGAGCACCTGCAGGAGCCAGTGGCTGGTCCTGGAGAAGCGGACAGTTTACAATAATGTATCCACGGAGTGAGAAACATGGATGCGAGACTCCAGTTGACATGATTGACACCGTCGGGGTGATTTATTTTAAAGGACAGAGCCAGGTCTCTGGATGGGCAGGAAAGAAAGAGCAGAGCTCAGGTGCAGACAGCAAAAGTGCATGCAGGTGGGCAAGGGAGGCAGAGAGGACCATGAAGGTGGATCACAGGGGGAGGCCGCAACAATCCAGCCTGGACCTCCTCGCCCCTTCTCCCGAGGACCTCAGAGGACCTCAGAGCTCTCTCGTTAAAAGCCCTCAATGGCTCCTGTCACATGGCTTAGACATGACATAGAGGGTATCTGGGGCCCTTGGGTGAGCTAGGAAATGAGTCTGCAGTGTAGCACCCCTCGCTCTCAGACCCAAGCGCTGGATGCACCAAAGCAGGACAGCATGGCCTGTGGGTGCGTGCCCCGCTTCTTTGGTCGCAGCCGCTCCCCCCACTGCACCCACCCCTGGCTCCCATCCTCTGTCCACTAGCATGGTGGGGAAAGAGCGCACCAGGACAGTTGCGACAATGCAAACAACATCCATGTGCCCGGCCACTGGGACGCCCTACGGTCGTCATTTGCTCTGGAGGCGCCATTTCTGGGCTCGTGCCAATATTCAGAAAGGAGCTCTCTTTTTCCCAGGCACTACTGAGCCTGGAGCCTCCTGGGAAAGGCACCAAGGAGAAGGGGACTGAAGAGAAGGGCACTGAGGAGGAACCAAGGGCTGAGAGTGGAAAGAGTGCCTGATAGCTACAGCAAAACACCCAACCTCCACCAGGGGGCAGGAGCTGACCCATCCCCTGACCTAAGACACTAGAGGGGAGCAAGCAGAGCAATGGCCACAACCCAGCAGGCAACTTCTCCCAGTTTGTGGATTCTCAGTCCGCTGTCAACAGTACATGACAGCAATCAAAGGACACCCTAGCAGAGGTCTGCCTGGTGCTAGGCTCCTGTCAGTTAATGCCACGGCCTCACCTCCAGTCCGGGCAGCAAATAACCTCTTGTCTATTTCAACCTGCCTCAATGAAATCACTAATCCAGCTTGGTAGGCAAAGACCCCAGGCACACAGTTTTCATTTTTTTTTTTTAGCATAAGTAAACTAACTCCCATGTAGAAGGAAAATTGAAAACACCAACCAACACACACACACACACAAAAACCCTCTAAATTGTTTCTCCCATTCTGTACACAAACGTATTCAGAACTATCACTTTTCACTGGAAGGTGACTAGCTTACTCAAGACTGCTGATTTTACACTGAAAGTCCTGAGCAGCTCATGAGTGGGCCAAAGCCCCATCTACCTCCAGACTCATCCCCACAGCTACCAGCTCCCACCTCAACATGCCACAAACTCTGTGATGCCCTCCCACATCTGACTGTGCCACGTGGGGCCTCCTACCCATCCTAGAGGCCTCTGATCCAGAGAGCTCTCAGAGGAATGCCACAGAACCCCAGGTCTCCTGCTGTGCCAGCACATGACACATTGTAGTCACTGGCTCTCTGGCTGTATCCCCCAACCAGCCTGCAGATACCCTTAGGGAATGAGCTGTTCTGTACCCAAGATGTTTACTATCATGGCCAGATGACTCGTAGCATGACGCTGGGGTGACACTGGCTACACATGGCACCCTGAGATCTTTTAGCCCTGTGCCACAAATGGCCAGGCTCCTCAGGCTGGATTACAGGTGAATGCATCAGCTGATCCAGAGTAGGCAGCTCACTTCCCCAGACTTCAGGAATGAACCTGCGGAGTAACTACAGACCCCGCCATTCCTGGGTGCGCACTGGCTGGCCAGCAGGGGTGTTCCAAAGTGCTGAGACTCAGCTGACTGGAAAGTTCCCCACACTGGGCAAGTTTCATTCAGAGGCAATGTGACAAGTACCAGCTCTGGAATCAAGTCCTGCCTCTGACACTACTTAGCTGGTGTGTCACCTTCAGGCAAGTGACTTCAGCTTCCTGGACCTTCGTTTCCAACTTTATAAAATGGGAACAATAATGGACCCCACAATTTACAGACATGTGAAGACTAAAGGAAATCACACACTGATGCCCTTAGCAAGACAGACCAAAGCACCGACGACACAGTAAAGGAATTTAGAGGGCTGGAGATGGGCAGAGTTAGGTGAGAGGCTGCAGGTCAGGAATGCTGGCTCCAAGCCCACGCTCTGGACAACCCACCCTCGCCAGCCCAGGCCCTTCCACCCACTGGGTAAATTCCTGAAATCCTTCAGCCACTCCCTGCTGCTCCCCTGCCTCCCTGCTAACCTCCATCCTTGCCTCTTGCTTCATTTCTCAAAACCACCCTGCTCTCAACTCTTTGGCACCCACAAGCATGCTCGAAAGAACACAGCACTCCAACCCCCCAGCCCTCAGGTTAAAATGTGACCATCCATCCTTTCCACAGACCCAGTTTCCTTTCAATAGTTTCTCTACCCACCCCCAAACCCCTTCTTTAACTTCCCTTAGGAACTTGTGGTGTAGAGCCCGGCGCCGGTGGCTCACACCTGTCACCCTAGCTACTCAGGAGGCTGAGATCTGAGGATCACGGTTCAAAGCCAGCCCAGGCAGGAAAGTCAGTGAGACTCTTACCTTCAATAAAACACTCAGAAAACCGGAAGTGGCACTGTGGCTCAAGTGGTAGAGCGCTAGCCTTGAGCCTGAAGAGCTGAGGGACAGTGCCCAGGCCCAGAGGTCAAGCCCCATGACCAACTAACCAACAAACAAACAAACAAACTGTGGTGTTTCTTTTTATTTTCTTTCTCTGTCATACTGGAATTTGAACTAACATGGCCTTGTGCCAGCTAGGTGCATACTCTACCACCTGAGCCACACCTCCAGCCTGTTTCACTAGGTCTTGTCATCTTTAACTAGGACTAGGTTTGGACTGAAAACTACTTACCTATGCCTCCCTCATGACTGGGATTACAGATATAAACCACCATACCCAGCTTGTTTCTTGAGCTAGAGTCCCATTAACTTTTGTGTGTCTGGGCTGCCCTCAAACCAAGATCCTTCTGTCCCTGCCTCTCCCATAGCTGGGAATAAAGGTAGGAGCTACTGTACTGGGCCTGCCTGTTTCTTACTATCTAAAGCTTGCCTACTCCTCCCTTTGGCACCCCCGTACTCCCTGAACTTGATCCCTGAACTCACTCTCCCCAGAGGTTTCTATTTTCTATACTCTCCCATTTGCTTCCCCCCCCCCAACCTCTCCTTGACTCATTCATTCTTTTAAGTATCCACTGGGTTCATTCTGTGTGCTGGGCACAGTGCTCCATGCAGGGAACAGAACTGTGAGCCAAGCAGGCAGCTCTGCTCTCCTGGAAATATCCGTGCTGTAAGCGGTGGAGACAGAGGAAAAATAAAACAGGGCCAGGGAAGGTGGCGGGAAAGCCCATTAGAGAGAGTGGTCCAGGAAGGCCCCCCTGAACTAATGAACACAATCACCAAGAGACCTGGAGGCTCAGAGAGGTAGGATACTTCCTCCAAGGTCACACAGCCCTTAGGTAAGGAAGAGTCGATTTGAATGCAGCTCGGACTTCCAAACCAGTCTCTCCATCTCTGCCCTCCTGCTTCCCCAAGACTTTTGCCATCTGTCCTCCCCAGAGCTCTCCTGCTGATTGCTCTTTGCTTAGATTTCCACCAGAAAAGGCATCCTTCCTCGTAATGACTGCCCTTTGTGGAGCTTTCTGAACAGTCTCTCGTCCAGCCGACCCTCGCTGTAATCCCAGGAGGCACGCACTGGCTCTATTCATTTTACAACCGAAGGCACTCGAGCCTGAACTGCATATATCTAGATTCGAACGCAGACCCGTCTCGTTCTAAGATGGGGGGTCGGGGGGGGGGGGGAGATGACAGGCTTTGGCCCGTCAGCCCGTCCGGTCTAAGAACTAAGAGGCCTCCGGTGGCCTCGTCCACGGCCACAAACCGAAGCCGCCTCCGGTTACCTTTCCTCAGGTGGGAACCCCTACGTGTCCAAGGTCACACGGGCAGAAGCAACGGGGTCGGGCTCGAACCCTGGGCCCCACGGCCCTCGCCCGCATCCCCCTCGCCGGCGGCCCCGGCAGCGTCCGGGCCCCGAGCGGGGCGTCCCGGGCCCCGCGGCCCCCGCCCCGCGCCCCGCGCCCGCGCCCCGCACGCTCACTTGAGGTGGTCCAAGGAGTGGATGTTGCGGGAGGACTTGCCGTGGCCCCCGCCCACCCAGCTCCGCGAGCGGCCAAACATGTCGGCAGCCCGGGCCCGGCGCTCGCCTCACGGTCTCATGCCGGACCGGCCGAGTGGCCCAGCGCTCGCGGCGGGAGCCCTGGCGGCGGTGGCGGTGGCGGAGGCGCCGGCGCCGGCGCCGGCGGCGGAGGCGGAGGTGGTAGAGGAACCGCCAACCACCTTCCTCCCCGGCCCACAGCCCCGCACTGACATTCAGCCGGAACCGGCCGTTCCACTGACGCGCTTTACGGCCACCGCCACAAGGAATGCTGGGAAATGCAGTTTTCCCGAGAGGCCCTCCGCGGTAGGACTCTGTGGATGGACTACAAGTCCCAGCATGCCCAGCGCGACTTTGAGGGAAGAGGTGGGGCGAGAGGAGGAGAGGTGCAGCACCGCCTGAGGGGGCGGGCATGGGAGGACTGTGGGCGGAGCCTTGAGACTCCCAAAATAAGAAAGATCGCTCAGCCATTAACCAGCACCTAACTTTTGTGATAGGAATAAGAAGAAGGCCGAGTGTGATGTCTCACACCTGTCATCCTAGCTCCTCTGTTGGCTGCGACAAAAGGATTGTAAGTTTGAGCCCACTGTAGACAATTTAGTAAGACCCTATCTCAAAATGTAAAAATAGTTGCTAGAAGTATAGTACGGTGGCAAAAAACTTGCCTAGCATGCACTAGGTCCTGAGTTCAGTCCTTAATATTAAAAGGGGGAGGGAATAAGATGCATGGAGCATAATATTAAAGTATTAAGTTCTCACGACAGCCCTATGAAGTGGATACTATTTTTATCCCTGATTTATCATCCGGGAAACAATCACAGACACTTTGACTGCATAAGGTCAGGTGAGTAATGAGTGACAGAACTGGGGTTCAAGCCCAGGAATCCTTATTTTCATCCCCAGTAAACCAAACCTGCATTAAGCCACTGACAGCCTTCTTTGTCCTCAGACCTATTTCTTTTCCCACGTCCATGTAAAGATACAGATCAGAAAGGTCTGCAAGCCACACTCTACACAAGTTGAACATCGCATACTTTCTGAGGATTTCTCTGGTCTTCACCCAAAAACCTATGTCATATCCAAAACTGACACTAGGGGGAGAAGAAAGAAAGGGAGGGAGAGGAGAGGAGAAGGTGGGGAGGAAGAAGAGGGAGAGTGAATGAATGAATGAATGAGTGGTTCCAGAGAACTAGAAGCAAGCAGCACTATTTTCTCTATAATTTATCTAAAGGAGCAGAGTTAGAGAGTGGGGAGAAGGGCATTTTAGCCAGGCCCTGGTGGCTCACGCCTATAATTCTAGCTACTCAGAAGGCTAATATCTGAGGATCACAGTTCGAAAGGCAGCATAGGCAGGAAAGCCTTTGATACTCTTTATCACCAATTAACCAGCAAAAGGCTGAAAATGGAAGTACTAGAGTATCAGCCTTGAACAAAAAAAGCTAGTTCAAGCCCTAGTTCTGGCACCAATGTGTATGCGTGCGTGCGTGTGCATGTGTGCGTGCACACAATTTCTAGCTTCCAAAGAAATACAATCAGGCCCAGCAGCTTCCAGGGCCCAGTTTCCTCATCTGTTTTTGTTGTTGTTGTTGTTGTTTGGTTTTGGTTTTTTGGAGTCTGGTCGTGGGGCCTGAACTCTGGGCTTGGGCGCTGTCCCTCAGCTCTTCAACTCAAGGCTACCACTCTACCACTTGAGCCACAGTGCCACTTCCGGCTTTTTTTCTTTTTGCTTATGTGGTGCTGAGGAATCGAACCCAGGGCCTCATGCATGCAAGGCAAGCGCTCTACCACTGAGCCACCTTCCCAGCCCTCCTCCTCTGTTAAAAGAGGCAAAATAGACTATCACCTTGCCTGGTTCCAATTAAGGAATGCATGTTACACATCTACCTTAGTGTGTGTTTAGATGTAGCACATTAGGCAACAACAGCAGATTGTCAGTGAGCAGGACTTGTAGGTGGGACTGTGAACTACTTAGTTGTTTGTTTAACTACTGGCATCATCATTATCATTATCGTTATTAACATGGACTACAAAGCAAAATGAAATAATAAGCAACCTTACTGGCGGAAGAATTGACCTGTCCGGGCTCTCTTCACTTGGATCTTCTCAAACCCAGTAATGCAGAGTCCCCTCCAAGGGTGGTCCTCCTAACGAGCGGGAATTTGGAGAGGCAACTGATCTTCACCCCATGGAAACGAATTAAAAGTGATGTTTGGGAATGTTCCTGATTTTCGACGATTTTCAATCGAAAAATCTTATGAGTTCCAAAGAGTCGTGGTGCAAGCCTAGCAAAGTACACAGGAAGCCTTTTTGTATCTTTGTGATTCCATCCAACTTTGAATTGCATTCTGTGCTCCCTTCTCCCCCACCCCCACCCACACCCCCACCCCCCCTCCAATCTCGGGACTCGCAGAGCGAAACAGACGCAAATTGCGAACTCGGATCCCTTCCAGAAAAGCAACTCACAAACAGGAGCTCGCCCCCTGACGGCGCTATCCAATGAACGTAGATCAAGGCTGAACGCCCGCCCTCTGAGGGGCGGGGCTAGGAGGTACCCGCCCCCAGGACAGTTCTGTCCAATGAGCGCGGGAGTTGCGCGGGCCTATCAACACAGGCAGGAAACGGCGAGCCAATGAGCGCAGGCCCGCTGAGGAGGCGGTGCTCGGATACTAACCAGGAGGGCGGCGCGGCGGCAGCAGCTATGGGTGCTGGGCCTGCGGGGACACCGAGAGGGTTCGAGGGACCGCCGGGGCGGGCGGGAGGCCCGGCAGCCGGGACACGCTGAGTCGCGGTGGGAGCGGGGGAGGCCGCAGCGCGCAGGGGGAGCGGGACCGTCGCGGGGTCGCCTCGGAGGGTCGCACCCCACCTCCCAGCGAGTCGATCGGGGGGCCGTGCGGACCGCTCTGAGGGTGCACTGACCCCGTGCTGCGCGTTTTGCGGGGAGCAGGGTCACGGCGCGTCCGCCGAGGCCGCCGCGCGCCCCTGGAGGCCAGCCGGGGCCCGGCGCCACCTCGGTCGAGCCCCCGGGGCGCCTCCCCCGGATGGCCGCGCTGCCCCCGCGCCGGCCGCCCGGGCGCCGCCGCGGCTGAGGTCGCTGGGTTCGCCCGGCGGCCGCCGCCCTCGCCGCCCCCTGCATGCCCGGCGCCCGGATCGCAGCCCACCTGGACGCTCTGGGCCCCCTGGTCTCGCACGTGCAGCCCCCGCTGCCGTCCTCTATGTTCTACGTGGGCCTGTTCTTTGTCAACGTGCTGATCCTCTACTACGCCTTCCTCATGGAATACATCGTCCTCAACGTGGGCCTCGTCTTCCTGCCCGAGGACCTGGACCAGGCGCTCGTGGACCTCGGCGTGCTCTCCGACCCCGGCTCCGGCCTCTACGAGGCCGACTCGGAACTCGACGTCTTGGACGGGTACTTGGAGTAAGGGTCTTGACTGCTATCCACCCCCTCGTGCCCTCCACGACCTGCTACCCTCAGCCTGGACCTGCTGGCCTCATTATGCCGCTGCTTTTGGTTGGGGGCACCCTCTGGACTCGGATGGGACCCCAGGAGGAGGCCCTCCAAGGTCTGTAAGTGCCCCTTCGGGAGGAGGGTGGATTGGGGAGAGGGAGAGGACGTTGCCCCCAGGGCAGACACTCATCTGACTCCTAAGCCATCTCCTCCAGGTCTAATTTGAATGCCAGGAATGTCCATCTATGTTAGGCCTTCTGCTGGGGCTGGAAAGCTTCTCTCCTCAAAGGGGACAGCTGTTGAAGAGGGAAGACCTAGGGCCTAAATTACATTTGGGGGGTAGTCCTGAACTTTGCTCAATGTTTAGAGCAGAACTGTCAGCCTCCTTTCCCCCACCCCTCCATGCCCCTCCTCAGCCTGTCTTGATAATGAATGACCTTGGCTTTGGGGAGAGTCTCACTAGTCTTGAAAGGATAAACATTTGGGGATGGCAAAGGGGTAAGAAGCCAGGCACCCATCATCTTTGAAACATAGTTCCTGGGGGGGACTGGATGGGGAATTGAGGACAAGGGGCACAGGCCCGCGAGTCTTCTGCAAAGAAGCCTGCACTTCCTTGCATCTGCCGCTGATTTGGAGTCAGGTTTCAGGGTGGCCAGCGTCAGTTCTGCAGCTCAGATCTGCAGGAGCTGCCAGCTTTGCAAGCTGCCTTCCCAGAAGCAGGCTGGCGCTGGTGCCCAGGCTGGCTTTATCTGCAGGATCTGTAAGACCTTGGGGCTGTAGAGTCAGCAGGTGAAGACCACAGGACCATTGCACCGTGATGTTACAGTCCTGGCTCTGGGTTTCCTCTTGGAGCTTTGTGCCCAGCAAGTTAGAGGTAGGGCAATGAAAGTCCAGGAAGGAAGAAGACTGGCTAGAGCCACTGAACCAGGAAGAAGAGCACTTGGCTCCAATAAGAGAAAACGCATATGCCAGGCAGCGGTTGGGTCCATGGAGTGGTCTCGGGGTAGGTAGAACTCCTTGGCTGAAAGCCCAACAGCCCAATGAGGCTGGAGTTATGCCAGGCGTGGGGCCTGAGGAACAATGAGAGTGGGCAGGGGCCCCAGGCAGGAGTCTACACCTATCCTGGGCTGCCTATCTTTTGCTAATGTGCCCACAGTCAGAGGTGTTATAGTTCCTTCCGGTCCAGTAACCAGTACCATAGGCTGAATGGCTCAAACAACAGTTTCTTTCTCACAGATCCCATTCACAAGGAGTCTACCCCCTTCACCTGCCACTTCCAAAAGCTTCCTAGCATCATCTCATTGTGGGGATAGAGAATTTGGCATGAACACAAACCTCCACTCTGTGGCAGAGGCTGATGGAGGTTGGGCAAGACCTGCTGGTGGCTGTGTTGGGGGGCAAAGTACTCTCCTAAGACATCGTCTTTGGTTGAGCAGGGTCAAGTTCAAGGGAGGCCCCGGGCCAGCTGCTCTACATTCCTCTCCAGCCTATCTGCTGCCATCCAAGCCTTCAGTCCTCAATGAGCAAAGCAGGCAGCGTGGGCACCCTGGCCTAGGGAGAACGAGTAGAAGCCACAATCAGACACGCAAGAAAAGACCCGAGCTCCCCCTGTGCATTCCGTTTCCTCACACTGGAAACAGTACCCAGTGCCTGAGCTGTCTATCAGCTCAGTGAGGGTCAAAGAAGGCCTTTCAAAGGGATGACGCATCCAGGCTGATCGCAGGAACTAGACACGAAGATCCGGAGAAAAGCAGTCCAGGCAAAGGGAGCTATTGGGTGCCAAGAACTAGAGCTGGAGAGTTGGCTTGTCCACAACCCCAAGGAGGCCAGTGTGGTCCCGGGAGGGGGCGGTGTTGGGCAGCAGGGAGCCACACCAGGCAGGAGATGAGCAGTGGGAGCCAGTGGAAGGCTGGAGGAAGGGGAGGCCTCGATCCACATTTGCAAAGACTTTGGCAGAATGCACCAAAGGGGCAAGTGTTTCATCAGGAAGCCAGCGAGGAGGCCATTAAGCTGTCCAGCCAGAAGTGGCAGAGGCCAGCTCAGTGAAGATGGCAAACATGGGCAGGCTGAGGACACCTATCGAGGCCACCTCCCTTCCAAATCCATATACCACCCTGCTTCTAGATCCTTTGACGGTTACTCAGTCACTCAATAAACACTGGTCCTGCTACTGAACTGTGTGCTAGGTCCCTTGTGGTCCTGACAAGAACCTACCTCCAAGCCAAGCATCTGACTTTCAGGCAGCGTCTTGTGAGGAACGTCTTATTTTATCCTCTCCGCATATCAACAGAAATACGTCCGCTTCCAAATGGAAACACTGGCATACGCGCAACCAAACACCAAAGCCCAAAAGCTTTGACATCTTTTACAGCAAATGCTATTTGAGCACAAACGCCAGGAAGTGTTTCTTCGGTTACCCTTGACAAGCTTTCTGTGTGACAGGGCCTGGCCCCAGGAAGTGGGTAGGCTATGTGAAATACCCCACTTAGGCCTAGGAAACACACTCCTCCACCCCCAAATCCAAGCAAGGAGGAGGCCCAGGAAGCCCTGACCTAGGTAGGGGTACAGGACTAGGCAGCTAGCCCCAGGAAAACCACGTAAGGAAGATATGGAGATGGTTGGATGGAACCTGGCCTCCACGCCCCTCTCCATAGGCAGTGATCAAATCTCGCTCTCTCTTACTCATTCTCACCGGACTCATGCACTGCACACAAAAGACAGGAAGCGCTGGCAAAGGGCAAGGGACTTGCCAGGCAGTGGAGTAAAGAGGTCAAGTTGAAAGGGGCCTTCACTTTTGCTCCGTCTCTCTCTTGAGTGTATGGCCTATAAAATTCAGCCCTTAAGCATTGACTGGATGCCTACTTAGGGCACTTATAGGGTGGTGAAGAGCCAGCGCCCTAGCTTCAGACTTCCTGGGTTCAGATCTCAGGCCTCGCTATGACTGGCTGCACTGTTCAACCTCCTTTTTCAGTTTCCTCTTCAATAAACAGATCGTGAATATCTGCCCTGGGAGAAGATGGCTCTTCACCTAACTGCTGTTGTTAATGGTCAAGTGTGTGCGCATAAGCACTTGGAGAAGTGTAAACGTGCTCAACACACTATGTATCTGCACCCCTCCATGAGCAAAAAGCCTAGCCCCCTCTCCCCAGCATAGGGAGGTGTAAGTGTGCACTTCCCTTGGGCAGACTTCGCCGCTACCTTCCTGCCCTAGGAGCCTTGAGATCTTTCCCTCCACCCAGAGCTCTGGCAGAGCTCACCTTATGCCAGACATGATTCATCTGTACTTTTTTTTTTTTTTTTTTGAGTTTTGGGATTTTATTTTTCCTCTGAGACCAGGACTGGAACTTGGTAGCTGACGCTTTTGTCTTATTGGCTGGCACTCTACCATCTGAGCCATGCCTTCATCCCTCTAATAAACTTTTTTGTTGTTGTTGGTCGTGGAGCCTGAACTTGGGTCTGGGTGCTGTCCCTCAGCTCTGCAGCTCAAGGCTAGTGCTCTACCACTTGAGCCACAGCGCCACTTCTGGCTTTTTCTGCTTATGTGGTGCTGAGGAATCGAACCCAGGGCCTCATGCATGCAAGGCAAGCACTCTACCACTGAGTCACCGTCCCAGTCCCTAAACTTTTTTTTACCGGTCATAGGGCTTGAACTTGGCCTAGGTGTTTTCCTTGAGCTTTTATTTATTTATTTTTGCTCAAGGCTAGTGCTCCACCACATTGAACACAGCCTCACTTCCAGTTTTCTGGCAGTTAACTAGAGATAAGAACCTCATGGACTCTCTTGCCCAAGGCTGGCTAAGCTACTCAGTTCTCAGCCTTCTGAGTAGCCAGGATTACAGGCATGAGCCACCAGTGCCTGGCTTCTTACAAATTTTTACTTTGGAATAATTCCACGTTTATAGAATAGTGTCAAGAAGAACGCCAACAATTCCTGTACACCCCTCACCTGCATCTTCCCGCTGGGTTCTTGGTGTGAGTACATTCACGGGTATCTGTTAATGCATGTAGACATGTGCACGACTATATTTCTAAACCACTTGAAAGTGAGCTGCATACCTTATGCCCCTATTTTCCTGAATATTCCAGTCTTTTTCTATAGAACAAATACTTTTATATATACCTTATATTATTTGTATTATATATTACATATTTATATAACACGTATATACCACGGTGCACTAATGCAGTCCTGGGATTGTCTGGTCTACATCTTTGTCCAGACTGTGACATCTGTTCTACTACTGTCCCTTAGCAGTGAAAGGGGGGTGAGGTAGGTGCAGGGCCTGCCCTAGACCGCCCTGGGCATTCACTGGGGGCTTTCCTCAGGCTGGAACAGCTGGGAGCCATCAGCATGCTGGCATTGCCTGCCTGGCATCTGGTAGCTGCCTCGGCTGGGTTTGGCAGGGATTTGTCCTCTGGGTTAGATTCAGGGGATGCTGTCTTGCCAGGAAGATGACAAGAGAGAATGTCACCCCAGGGGCCTCTCCATCAACACTGTGACCCAAGCATGGGAACTTGGATCCCTCAGCCAAGGTGGTGGCTGGTTGTCACTCCATTGTCAAGCTATGGTTTTCCCTATTATAGTTTATGTTGCATTGTGCTAGTTTTAGTGCTGCATTAGCTTTAAAAAAAAACTTTAGAATGTGATTTATTTGTTTATTTTACTTATTTTGTAGTCGTGCTGGGGATCCAACCCAGAGCCTGGAACATGCTAAGCTGTGCTCGGCCACTGAGCCTGTGGGTTTATCTTAGAACCATCTTCACTTGGCACAGATAAGAAGGAATGTCTCTGGGCCCTGGTGGTTCACGCCTGTCATCCTAGCTAATAAAAGGCAGAGATCTGAGGACTGTGGTTCAAAGCCAGCCTGGGCAAACAAGTCCAATTCATCAGCAAAAAGCCATAAACAGAGCTGGGACTCAAGTGGTAGAGCATCAACCTCCAGTACAAAAGCCAAGCAAGAGTGAGAGGTCCTAAGGTCAAGCCCCAGTACTGGTGCACACACACACACACACACACACACACACACACACACACACACACACACACACACACACACACACACACACACACACACACACACACACACACACACACACACACACACACACACACACACAGAGCTGTGTGTTACCCAGCCTGAAACTTTCTCCTTGAGGTAACCAATCATGACCATGAACCCCAAAGATATAACTAGAAGGCTTTACTGTGAATCCCCAAGCAGCCTTGCAGGACGTGTGTATGATACCTAGGGCCAGCTCCTCACACCTCCGCAATTGCTGCTTAGAGCTTTGTAGTCACACATTTGGATTTCAATTCCAGCTCCACCAAGGTTGGATAAGTGGCTTTACCCCAAGCCTCGGTTTCCTTCTCTTTAAGACAGTACCATTACCTACCAAGGGCCTGTGCCAGTTCCATGGGTTGCTGACTGATGTAAATAAATGCCATGGCCGGTGTTTGTAGGTTGTCTGATCGGGTGCTGGGTTCTAGCCCCAAAGCTTATCCCTGGCCTGTGGCTCCCTTGCTCTGCCGGTTGCTGGCACCCAGGAGTCCAGGGAGATGTGAGGTCACTGGTACCAGGTGAGTCCCAAGATGCCGGTGTCCAGCTGTCACCCCAGCCCTAAGGGCAGAACTTCATTCCCCAGATTCCTTCCTGGCAGGAGGCATGGCTGGGTGGTGAAAAATAATTGCTGCTCCCACACTTCCATGGCTTCCCCTTGAGCATCACCTGGTGATGCTGGCTGGGGTGGGGCCCAGGGGATCCATTAGCTGGGGAGGGAAACTGAGGCTTGGGGCCTCCACACACCCCGCTGTGAGGTGGCTTCCCGGGCCTCCCCCCTCTGGAGCTTCTGCTCTGGGAGGCAGCCTGGCCTTCCTGCTTTCCTCCTTTTATAGCTAGGGCAGCCGACCCAGAACAGGGTGCAAGACCTGCACCATGTTCTTAGCACTGCGTGGTACTTGGCTTTATTCATGGTCATGACAAGGGGGAAAAGTGTCTTGATTTAAAATACTGCGCAAGCATCCCTAATCTGAATGGCTGAAACGCTTCAACCCCCTCTCCCCAAATTTTTTCCCTCTTGGCACTAGTGGAGATTAAAGCCAGGGCTTCCCACTTGCCAGACAAGTGCTCTGTCACTTGAGTCACGCCCCCAGCGTTTCTGGTTTTTCCGATGGTGCCTCATGCTTTTGTCTAGGCTGGCCTGGGCTGTCCGCCCACCTACTTTCACCTGCCAAGTAGCTGAGGTTATGAGCATGACTACCATAGCTGGCCCCAAAGCCCCAAGCTTTTTGAATGCCTACACGATGATGCAGGTAGAAAATAGGGCTTCCACACCTGACCCCACGTGCCAAGTTCAGTCAAAATCCACATGTGATAAAAGTACTTCAGAGCAAGTCATGGAAGCCTGGGACTACAATCCTACCTACTCAGGAGGCAGAGATTGAATCATAGTCCAAGTCCAGTGAAGACCCCATCTCAACCAGTAAGCTAGATACAATGCGCATGCACGCTGTCTTTCCAAGTCTGCAGGATTGCCTGGCTCAAATGTAAATGCGAGACCTGATCTGAAAAGTAATGGCAGCAATAAAAGGGGGTGGAGGCATGGCTCAGCATACAGTGACTGTCTACTCCTGAGTTCAAACCCAGTCCAAAAAAACCCCACCACCTTCTGTGGCTGAAGCCCAGTGCCACCCAGGCAGCCGTGGGCAGCGGGGTGGAGCTGGACTGAGATGCCCCGTTGCTGGCCAGTGCTTCCGTTGGTGACCCCTCCTTTGTCTTCTTGGCAGGCCTGCTTCCCCGGAAGCTTTGTGCCAACCCAGCAGCTCCTATCCTGAACCACGAGGGGGATGGAGAGTTGGGACCACGTGCCAAGGCGAGGAAGGCCACGGGCATCCGGAGACTGCACCCTGCACCGGGCTCGTGACTTCCTGCTGGTGTGATGTTTACAGGAACGCAGCCAGTTTGCCTGTTCTGCATTTCAGCCCCTTGCCCGTGTCCCCGTGGGAGCAGACACCTCCTGCTGTGGGCCCCTGGACGTAGTGATGGACCGAAGGGGGGAGTTGCAGAGAACCCCATGGGAACGGCGCAGGGGGGAGGGGAGCTGCAGCTCCAGGGGAAGTGGACTTGGCCGTTCAAGTGCTTGTTCTTCCTTAGCTTGGTAGGGTTGGGAACCCAGGCTGCGAATGCTGCCGATGTATATTGGCCAGAAATATATTTTTGAAAATGTGAGTCACATCAATACTTGACTTCGATCAACCTGTTAAAGCAATACTTAGGAGGCTGACTTGTTTCCATTAAAAACGTATGCAACTGGCTTTTGGTTTTTCTTTGAACTTTAGAAGAGGGGACCTCATGATAAAGGACAGGCGGGCCGGAGGCCTCCTAGTCGAGACCCAGTGGGATTTACAGTCCACCCCGGAAGGCTGGCATGGGAGCCCTAACTGGCCCCTGCCAAGCTTCTGCCTGCCTGCCACACCACAGACAGCCCTGGGGTGTGGTGGGAAAGGCCTCGTGGCCACGTGGAAGTGGCCCGAATTGCACAGAGACTTCAGGTGCAGGTGATGGAAGGAGGGGAGCACAGGGTGTGTGGCTTGGCTTGGAGCCTCTCGTTTGTGGAGCAGGCCTTCCATGTGCGCCAGGGTAAGAGAGTGGGGGGAGGGGGCGGGCATGGTGATGCCTGTCTGTAGTTTCAGCGTTCAGGAGACCGAGGCAGGAGGAGTTTGAGTATGAGGTCAGTCTGAGCTCCATAGTGTGTTCCAGACCAGCTTGGCAACAGAGCCAGATCATGACTCAGGCCCCACGCCTGTCTCCCTAGCTACTCAGGAGGCTGAGCTCTGGGAATCATGCTTCAGAGCCAACCCTGGGCAGAAAGAAACCCTGTCAGTCTCTTACCTAGAATCAGCCAACAAAAAGCCAGACGTGGAGATGTGGCTCAGAGAAGTAACTTATGTAAGAAAGTGAGGAGCTGGGCACAGAGGCCATGAGGGCCATCCGGGGCCTGGGCTGCTGACCCACACAGGCCAAGAGGGCTTTGCATGACTACAGCCTAGATCCCGCGGCCCGGCTGATGCCCTGGGCACAGGGGAGCCGGCCCCGCGAGGCCTGCCCCACTGCACATGCGCTCAGCCCTGACAGGCAGGCGACTTCATTCACATTAAACCCAGCACAGCAGGCACCCCAAAGGGAAATCGAGGCATAAAACCCAAGGCCACACCTGCCGGCCGTGTCTGAAAGGGAAGATGTGGGAGATGGGCCGGCCATCTCCTGCCTCCAGTAGTGTACTGTTCTCTGCTTCCTGGCTTTGGTCCAGTGTTCTGGCCAGACCTAGTAGCTGCCATGGAACCCCATCGTATTTGGGGACCAGCAGGCCAGGGTGGTCATGGGTCCCTTCGAGTGCAAGCGGGGCCTGTCAGGGTGTCTGGCTGGGGTCAATGACAATGGACAATGTGCACTTGCCAGGTGTGGCTGCCTCGGTCTCTCCCTCTGGCCTGCCGGGGACTGCTGGAGTGCCCCAAGGGGAGGGCTCCGCCTCCAGCGTGACCTGCAGAGCCTATCAGGTGCCACCTTCTGCCGGGGCTCAGAGCAGCTGAGCAGAGCTGGCATCTGCCTGGGATCAAAGGAGTCTGGCGCCAGGCTAGGTCTGCTGGCAGAGCCAGACGTGGGTCCATTCTGCAGCTGGGCAGCGCCGACGCTGAGCCAGTGGGGACTGAGAGCCAGGAGGTCCACAGGACAGCGCCCAGAGAACAGCCAGCCGTGCGTGCGAATCCTCAGGTCAAAGTCCAGTGTGGTCAGTGCCCTGAGAGAGAGGCAAGGCAGGAGCTTCGGGAGGGGGGCCTTGGTGCTGGCGGGGAGTGACTATAAAGAACACAGGGAGAGGGGACAGTCATCTTCCTAGGGGAGCGGGAAACTCAGAGGTCAGCAGTAAATCCAGGACCAACAAAAGCAGCCAAGAGGCCAAACAGCAGCAGGAATGACTTAAGTCAGAAGGAAGGACTTCCCAAGCCAGGAGCCAGTGGCTCATGTCTCTATAATCCTAGCTACTCAAGAGGCTGAGATTGGAGGATCGTGGTTCAAAGCCAGCCTAGGCAGGAAAGTGCATAAGACTCTTATCTCCAAAGAATTCCCTCCCTCAAAAAAAAAAAAAAGCCGGAAGTGGCGCTGTGGCTCAAATAGTAGAGCACTAGCCTTGAGCAAAAGAAGCTCAGGGACAGTGCCCAGGCCCTGAGTTCGAGCCCTAGGACCGGGTAGAAGAAGAAAAAAGAGGAAGGACTTCCTGATCAAAAACAACGATAGAGGAAGTCAGGACTTTGCATGCCCAGCTGGGCTTGTCCTCCTCCAGTCCCTTGGCCTGACCGTGACCAACAGCCTGGGAGCCTGGAGTCCCGGGAGCTGGGGAGGAGCTGCAGGAGCCCGCTGGAGACAGGAGACCCCGCCACGTGCGTGCGGAGCCCAGGCCCCGCCTCCCCGAGGCCCCAGCCCTCTCTGCCTGCGTTCTGCTTCACCAGGACCCCGAGCTCTGGCAACCGGGGGCCCTCCCCAGTGGTGCCCTCCCCGGGACTCCTGTCACCTTGTTCGGGGCACAGCCAGGTCATCTCAGGCTGATCCGCGAGTCCAGTTGCTGCAAATGTTCCTGGACGCCAAAGGGAATGGTAGGTGTCCACATGCTGTGGGGATGGGAGCCGGTACCAGGTAAGTGGGGGGGTCACCCCGTTCTTCTTCCCACCCAGCCCAGAAGCTTGGCAACCTCCCCCTGGAAGGCCACAGACCACTGTGGGAACAGAAGGCAGAGGCCTATGAGACCCATGGTCCTTTTCCGGTTACTGACTTGCTGTGGACCTCAAAGATATTCATGACTGCTCTGTGCCTACCTCCTCACGTATAAAATGGGTCTACAAGGCCCATCCTTCCGGGCAGAAGACACCGTGAGTGAGTAGCTGAGAGGTATCTGAAGCAGTGTCGTCAGGCACGGCAGAGCACACATGTGAGCCCGGCAGAGCACACACGTGAGCCCGGCACACAGGAGGTGGGGGCGGGAGGATAAAGGCTAGCTCTGACAGGGAGGCCCTGTCTCTGAAGCAAAATTCAAACAAAAGGGCTGGGGGCCTGGGCCAGAGTATAGAGCAAATGCTTAGTATTCAGGAGGCCTTGGGTTCAATCCCAGTACCACACCAGAGGAGATTTAAAGTGCTGGTGTCAGGGTTGGACAGGAGACACTGTGGTGACACATTGGTGACAGGATTCTGGCCCTTCAGGTCCATTCCTTCCCCTCTGTATATTCACCCAGAATGTGCAATACCAACCCCTACCTGAAGGGGCGCTCTGATTAATCAGAACATTTACTTAGTATACAACTTTGCTTATTGCATAATCAACAGAACATTCAGCAAAAATCAACAGAACATTCAGCAAAAACCTTTGATGGTATCTCAGTTAACCAGAAAAATGCTGAAGCAGGATTGGGAGTTCTAGGCCAGCCTCAGTCATCCCGGGTCTGGCACAGCCCTGTCTCGAACTGCACAAAGCCCCCCAAATGGCGTGCGAGCTGCATGCAAGCGCAGCCCTCCTGCCTGGGAAGGGGCAGCGGGGTGGTCAGCGCACCCCGGGAAGCACTGAGGAGGAAGTGAGTGCCGTCCTGACTAAAGCTCGCAAAGCCCGGGGTAGACGCCGCCCCGCCCCCCTCTCACAGGTGGAGAAACTGAGGCCAGCAGCGCACCCTGACCGCACACGGCCCTGGGGCCAGCAAGACTCACGCCAGCGTGTGCAGGTGGGGGCACTTCCTCAGGCTGGCGGCCAGCTGCTGGGCACCCACAGCCGTGAACTTGTTGTACTGGACACTGGGGAAAGGAAGCGATCCTGAGGCCTGGCCCTGGGACCAGCCCTTCCCCTGAGGCCCCTGGAGGCCCCAGCCCCCCCCCTGCCCAGCCCCCCGCACTCACTCCATCACCCGCAGGGACTCCATGTCGGGGAGCACGCGTGCCAGGCTCTCGGCACCTTTGTCACAGATGCAGTTATTGTACAAGCTGAGGAAGACACAAGGTGGGGAGGACTTGGAGGGCCGGGGGGAGGGCTTGGGGCCCGCTGGGGGGGGGGTCCCTCCCAGCAGGGGTCCCTCCCATGCTGGACCAATCAATTCAAAAGCAAGCAGTGCTATAGCAGGATTGACCAGCAGGGGGCAGCACCAGTGCTGACTGGTATGTGGGTCACCCCCTCCCCACCAAGAAGCCACTATCTGGGGACCCCAGAAAAGCTTTGTCCTGCATCCACACCCTATCTACCACCCGGGACGGAGAGCTTCCTCTCAGCCACTGGGATGGCTCCCCCTTTCCAGATGGGAAACGAGGGCCCCAGAACCAGGTGACTTTCCCCCGGGTGCTGCTGGCCCTGTGTCCAGGGCGGGGGCAGCTGGTGCAGTGTGTGGATCGCCAGGGCAGCCCCAGGGCCTCCCCGGCCCGCAGGCCCAGGCCAGCCAGGGCCCCACTCACCTGAGCCTCAGGAGGGTGGCGGCAAGGGCGGGTAGGGCGTCCGCCAGCTGGCAGGCGCCCACGTCGGTGATGCTGTTCTGGGAGAGGCTGCGGGACACCGCGAGGGGAGGCTGAGGCCCCTGTGTGTGCCTGCACCCCAGCGTCCACCCCGGGCCCCACGTGCTCACGGGGCGGCCTGCAACCTCGATCGGTAAGACCATAGGTAGGTGACAGATGACATAGTCAGACAGACAGACAGACAGACAGAGCGAGCAAGGACCAGATGGACAGCTGGGTGCCTGTGTGACTGGCTGGAGGGGCAAGGGAGGGTGGCAGGACCCAACGCGAGTTCGGGGCTCCCGTGGGGTGTGGGGGGCAGGAGATGCCGTGGCGGAGGACTCACTTGAGCGTCTCCAGCGCCTTCAGCCAGGGGAAGGTGGCCGAGAGCTGCGCCACGCCCTCGTCCCCGATCTTGTTCTCGCTCAGGGAGTCCAGGCTGGGGGGGGGATCAGACAGGGGTGTCAGCCAGTGCCCAGGAGCCCCCCGCCCCTGCCAGTCCCACCTGAGCCTCCTCCTGCCCTGATCGCTCCCTCATGAGCCTCGGGGAGTAGGCCTCCGTCACCCAGGGGCACCAGCTGGCCAGCCAGGGGACGAGGCCCAGCCTGCAGCCCCGGAGCCCAGCCTGGAACCACACTGTGAGGTGGGGCCCTGCCTCTGCCCCCCCTCCCCCGCTCCAGAACTAGAGCAGCGTGGGAGGTCACGGAAGCACCCACGCATTCTCCCTGGGGTGGGCCGGCTGTGCGCGCTGTCCCAAGGGGGGGGGGGTTGGCCCTGGGGCAGGGATGGGGGGGAGGAGGGAGAGTGGGCACTCACTCCAGATGCTGAAGGGAAGAGAAGGCGGGAAGGATCCTCGCCAGCTTCGGGAAGGCCTGGGCACCCAGGACGGGGCCCAATCTAGGAGGCAAAGAATAGGGTCCTTCTTCAATACCACCCAAGGGGGCAGAGACAAGTCAGGAAGGCTAGACTGTGTCTTCCCTCCCCGCCCCCCACCTGCGCCTGCCCCCCCCCACCTGCCTGAGCAGATCCCACAAAGTCCCCCAAGAGGCCGGCTGGATTCTCGGCCTTCACCCTGCACCAAAGCAATTCTCAGCCCTGGCAATGCCACAGGCGCGCCCTCCCCCTCCCCCAGCCCAGGGCCTTTGCATCTTAATGACAAAGACGACTTTGTGGGACATACATTATGCCAGGCACAGGAAGAGTCTTCTAGTAGCCTTGAGTAAAGACTCTTTTTACCCCACCCCACCCCACCACGCCCTGTTTCATAGCTAGGGAAGCCTCGGAACAGAGAGACTAACTCATACTAAGTCAGAGCCAGAGTTTACATTCAGACTTCATGGGGAACAACAAAAAAAACAATAAGGAGTCTGGCATCAGTGACTCATGCCTGTAATCCCAGCTCCTCAAGAAGATTGTGGTTCAAAGCCATCCAGGAGTGGAGTGAGCGAGAACACGGGAGATATTGGTGACAGGTGACCCTGACGGGGGACCCATTGGGGTTCTAGCTCTAAGAGGTCCGTGGGGTGCCCACATCCTTCCTTCCTCACACAGAAGCTTCCAGGGCATCTGGCCTCAGGTGTGGTGGCGTGGTGGCAGGCTGCTCCACCTGCGGCTGCTGCTCCCCAGAGCGCAGTTCCGAGCCGAAGCACACGGTTTGTTGGTTTTTTTTTTTTAAGCCCAAAAGGGCTCTCAGAGACTGTGTGCAGACATTTCCTGTTCTCAGGGATATTTTTATCCCCACACAAATGTGTCACTACATCTGCTGTTGAAAACAAAAGCAAGGCTGGCTGGTGGCTCACACCTTCATCCTAGCTACTCAGGAGGCTGAGATCTAAAGATCACAGTTCAAAGCCAGCCTGGGCAGCAAAGTCCGAGAGACTCTTCTCTCCAATGAGCCACCAGGAAACTGGAAGTGGCGCTGTGGCTCCAAGAGGTAGAGCGCTCGCCTTGAGCTCAGGGATAATGCCGAGGCCCAGAGTTCAAGCCCCATGGCAGAAAGGAAGAAAAGAAAGACAGACAGAAAGGAAGGAAGGAAGGAAGGAGGGAAGGAGGGAGGGAGGGAGGGAGGGAGGGAGAGAGGGAGGGAGGCACCTGGCTTTGGGGGCACTGGGACAGTGATGGGGGGGCCGCCATCCACTGGGCACAGCGAGCAAGCCACTCAGCCTGGCTGGGCCTCAGTTTCCTCATGTGGCCACTGGGATGCCAGGGACTAGGCCCCAGCGGCAGGGCCTGGGACCCACGCCTGAACACCCGTGGGGGGAACACTCTTTCTTCCCTTGTCCCCTTTTCTTTCCTCCCCTCTTTTTTAAATTTTGAACGCAGGCAGGCACTTGACCACGTTAGCCATGCCTCCAGCTCCTTTTGCTCTACCATTTTTCAAATAGAATCTCATGGAGATTTTGGCCCAGGCCTGCTTCAGACTCCAGTTCTCTTTCCTATGTCTGTGTAGCTGGGCTGACAGATGTGAACCACAGTAGCTGGACTGTTGGTTGAGATGGAGTCTCAGCAACTTTTTTTTTTTGGGGGGGGGGCAGGGCTGCACTGAAAATTCCACTCTCCCAAGCTCCACTTCCTAAAGTAGCTGGAATTACAGGCATGAGTCGCTGTATCCTTCCTAGCCAGGATCAAAGACTGAGTTTACATCATATGAGTGAGCTCGGAGCCAGGCATACATGACTTTGACCACTCTGGGAAACAATTTACTCTCCCCGGGCCTCAGTGTCCTGTTCTTACAATGAGGAGATAACGGTTCATCCGGAGAAGGATAGCCTGTGTATGCGTGTGAGCGAGCACATGCGTGTGCACAGCGAGCCAACTCAGGAATGAGTGGGATGCACGTGTAACTGGCACTGACCAGATCGCGTCTCACCCTGTCCAAGCCCGATCCCCACCAGGCAGGCCCGGCCCGAGGGGAGGAAAGGCTCTGGGAACCCCAAGTCTCTGCTGACCGGAAACCAGCTCACGGGGCAGAAGGAACCCGAGACCCCGGCCCCCACTCACGCAAACTCCAGCTTCTTCAAGTCTCGGACGGCAGGCAGGTCCCTGGCCGGGTCGTCGGAGCAAAGTGCCACCCTGCAGGGAACAGGAACGGGGACGTCAGGGGCACAGGCTGGGCCCTGCACGTGCCCCAAATCCCCCAGGGCAAACCGCCTTCCCTGGGCTGCCGCTGACCTCCACCAGGAAGGAGGGCCTCAGGGCCGCAAGGCTCAGGGAGAGGCTCAGAGCAGGCCCTGAGCAGGTCCTGGGCCGCTCAGCACACGGCAGGCTCCCGTGTGTTTCTGGGCTGTGGTCGTTTTTCAGTACCCGGGGCTGGAACTCGGGGCTTTACTTGGCGGGTCCTTTCCACTTTTACTTATTTTCAGGGAGGGTCTCTAGTTTTACCAGGGCTAGCCAGGGATCTTAACCCTCCTTCCTACACCTGTCATGTTCCCGAGATTCGGGACTGACTGCCATGTCCAGCTTGTTTGTTGAGATGGGTCTCACTCACTTGCCTGGGGGTGGCCTCAAATCACGCTCCTCGGGATCTCGGCCTCCCAGGCAGCTGGGATGACAGGCGTGAGCGGGGTGGTGGCAGGTTTTGAATGGGGAGAGGGCTAGCGCTGCGGCCGCTGTGCTTCAATGGTCACTGCCGCTGAGACCCCAGCCGGGCGGTGCCCAGGGGGAGGGGCACAGAGCCGGGGCACACCCCATCTGCACAGCGTGGGCCCCGCCCATCCACACCCCTCACCTCGGGGTCTGCACCAGGTGGCCCAGGTCCTCGACGTCCTTCAGGGACTTGGCCTTGAAGGGCTCGATGGTGAATTTCTCCTCCGCCGCACAGAGTAGCGGGGTCTCCCCACGCCGCCGCAGCGACTCCCACAGCCCGGTGGTATCACTCAAGGCGGCCCTGTGGAGGGAGGGCCTCAGACCCAGGCGCAGGGACCCGGCGAGGGAAGGCACCTCCTACCTACACGCACGCTTTCCTTCCTCCTCCAGAAACCTTCCAAGACCACTCAAACCCTGACTGCTGCTTCCTTTCTCAAAACTCTCACTGTGGTTTCGTTTCCCCTTTTCCTTTTGGCTACTAGGAAGCTCACTGCTACATTCTGGGTAAAATATGTTTAGGAGGAAATGGGGGAGCAGTCTTTTTCTCTGGGGAAATATGCTGACGTGTTCAAGCAGATTGGAGGACTTAAATGGGTGCATGAAGGGATTCAGACTTCATTCGGAGGGGGACAGACTATGCTGAAGGGCTGTGGAGACGAGCCTGGGGGCTGAATACAGTGGGGTGGGAGGGAAGAGAACAGGGGTGGAGAGGGGGGTGCGGGGGTGAGGAATGGGGGAACGGAGGGAGGAAACGCAGCCTTCCGAGCCAGACATGACTCAGTGGCTGGTGTGGGGCAGGACGTCACGTGTTGCGGGGAAGAACGCCCCCACCCCAGCCGCTTCCTAAGTGGAAGGAGTCTGTGCACCCCAAGTGCACCCCGCCCCGCCACAGCCTGCCCCCACCTGAACCGCGTGACACAGGAGAGTCCCACGAGGCTGCCCAGGCCCGTGGGGTCAAGGCCAGTGCTGCGGAGGTCCAGGGAGAAGTCTCGGCCTGCGGACTCCAAGGCCCTGCCCAGCAGGTGGGCATCGGGGGGCGTGAGCCGGGTGCCCAGGAAGGAGAGGTTTTCAGGGAGCCCCTGCAGCACATGCTGCCAGATCCCGGGGTCCTGTGCCTCGTGGGCGCAGTGCAGCAGCTCCAGCACCCGCGCCGCCTGCAGCTTCCCGGGCTGGAGCCGCTTCAGGTACCTCGTGAGCACCTTCCGCTTCCTGTCTGCCCCGGCGGCAGCGGCGGCGGGCCCCAGCAGGGCTCCCAGGCAGCGGGCGCGAGGCTGGAAGAGGAGGCCAACGAGGAAGCGCGGGGCGCCGGCCAGCCAGTTGTCATAGGGTCTCTTCTTCCTGGGTGTCAGTGCCAGGTACTGCGGCAGCTTCTTGTCCTTGATGTCGCTGCTCTGGGCCAGCCACAGGGCCCCCAGGAAGCAGTGCAGCGGGAAGCTGGCAAAGGCCAGCCCGGCCTCCACAGCGCCCGGGGCGGCCCGCACCAAGCCCCGGGCCACGGCCCACGTCCTCACCTCGGCCGAGGGGAACTGGTCTTCCCGCAGGGTGCTCTGGTGCCTGCGGCCCAGCTCCCAGGCCAGCTCGGCCAGGCTGGCCAGGGCCCCCGGGGGGCTGTCCCTGGCGGCGGGGCCCACCAGGCCCACGTAGAGTTCCGTGAGCGTGCAGGGCAGCTGGGCCTCGGCGCCCGCCCGCAGCAGCACTTTGGAGAGCTGGCACACGGCTTGGCACACGGCGGGGTTGTGCCCGTGGCTGGAGAGAAATGGCTGCTCCCTCAAGAGCGCCAGGGCCCTCTCCTGGTCCTCGGTCGCCCCCGTGTCCTCAAAGTAGCGCCGTAGGTAAGTCAGAGCCTGCTCGGTGGAGAAGCCGGGCACCTCGAACAGGGCGTCGGCCTTGCTCAGGCACTGCGCCAGGCGGCCCCGGGGCCGGGCCGTGAGGACCAGCGTGCAGCCTCGCAGCAGCTTCCCCTGGAACAGGCCGGCCAGCAGCCCGCGGAAGGAGCAGGGCTCGGAGCACACGGGTCCACACGAGCCGTCCTGCGCTTCGAGCTCCTCGAAGCCATCCAGGATGAGCAGGACATGGTTGGACCTCCTCACAATATGGCTGAGGACCCTGTCGTCCAGGGCTTGCGCGTGCAGGCCCGCGGGGCAGAGCAGATCCTGCAGGCGGTAGGTGGTCCCCGGACGGTCCAGGCAATGGCAGGGGACGTGGAAGACGAAGTCGTACTGGGGGAGCTGGCCGCACGCCCAGGCCCTGCTCACTGCCCGGGCCCAGTGGCTCTTCCCCACGCCGGCTTTGCCCAGCACGGCAATCACGTGTGTTTCTCGCGGCTGTCGGCGGTCACTGGTGGACAGCAGCACCTCGGCCAGACCCCCGCGGGCCGGCTGTCGCTCTGCCCAGTCCAGGGTAGCCAGCTCCCTCTCCTGGCTCTTGTTGCTGCCCTTCTCCAGCCTGGCCCGCACCAGGTCCACGTCCACCAGGAGGCCATCCAGGCCCGCAGGCTCAGCCCGGTACCTGTCCCGGAGAGAGCGGCAGAACTGCTCCACAGGCCCTGCCGAGGACAGGGGGGACGTGGTGTCAGGACCGGAAGCGCGTGGACAGCACCGCCCGCCACCTTCTCTGCCAGCTCCTCTTGCTCCTCTCAGTTTTCATGGCTAGTGCATTCCTTCCTTCCTTCCTTCATTCATTCATTCCACACCCATATTTTACTCATCCTCAGCCACTCCTGGTTAGGGGGAAGGTTCTGGCACTTCTAGGATTTGAACTGGGGTTTGCTAGGCAGGCACTCTACAACTAAGCCATGTCTCCGACGCTCTAGCCCTGTGTTTCATCGATTATTATTATTACTGTTATTACTAGTCTTGCATGAGTTGGCAGTACTGGAGTTTGAATTCAGAGCTGGGCACTTGCTAGACTGGCACTCTACTACTTGAGCCACGTCTCCAGCACTAGTTTTTTGTTGCTTGTTTTGGAGATGGAGTCTAGAAAAGTTTTCTGCATGGGTGTGTGTGTGTGTGTGTGTGTGTGTGTGTGTGTGTGTGTGTGTGTGTGTGTGTGTGTGTGTGTGTGTGTGTGTGTGTGTGTGTGTGTGTGTGTGTGTGTGTGTGTAGACCTCAAATCAAGATCCTCTAGATCTCAGCCTTCCCAACGAGGGGTGGGGGTGGGGGTCACAGAACGAGCCTCCGGTGCCTCGCTCTGGTTTACTTTTGAGACAAGGTCTAGCGCCCCACCCAGCACACCAGAGCGTCCATCTGCCTCCTCCAGGCCTCCTGGTCATTGTTGGGATCACAGGTACTTGTCACCACGCTCAGCCTCCCCTGATGAAAGATGAAGTCTCAAGGACTTTCCTGCCTGTGCCAGCCTGGAGCTGAAATCCTCCTCCTCTCAGCCTCCCATGCCACCCAGTGTGGCAGGCCCTCACCTCTCTACTCAGATGTGGTAGAGAAGGGCCTCATCAGCTTTTCTGCCCTGGCGTCTTTTCCTCTGTGTGTGTGTGTGTGTGTGTGTGTGTTCCGTGTGTGTGTGTGTGTGTGTGTGTGTGTGTGTATGTGTGTGTGTGTGTGTGTGTGTGTGTGTGTGTGTCCCCTTCCCTCTGTATGATTCTCCTGCCTCAGCAGCCTGAATGCCGCAGTCACAGAGGTGCGCTTCCATGCCTGGCTCACCATTCTTATTCCCTGCTGACTCCTTGCCTACTTCCATCGCTCTGCACCCATGGACTTCCTTCATCTACTTGCTCTGATAACAACCATCCCTCCTCTGTTCTCTCAGCCCTACACACACACCCCTACCACACAATCAAGGCCAGGGCCTCTCAGGTGCTAGGGCTCCTGAGGGGCAGGGACTCAGCACTTGTTGCTCAAGTGAGTGACAGCATGAATGCTGAAATGATGGCAGTGAAGTCAACAAGCGAGATTGAGAGTAACTCAGCCAGTCAAAGCGGAGTAAATGCTGGGTGAAGGAGCCAATCAGAAGTGAGCAAGCACTGGTTGCATGAGCCCATCAGGGCTCACAAGCACTATGTGAATCGGCTAACCAGAGCTCAGCAAGCATGGCTTGAAGGAGCCACGTGAAGCCAGATTTGGGTTTCGACACCAGCCGCGGGACAGAGGGCGCCCACTACCACTCACCAGGCCATTTTGGGAGACTGACAGAGACCTCTGCAGCCCCTTGGTGTGGGGAGGGCGACATGTCATCCTCTGCAGAGAGAGAAGATGGTGGCATTTAGGGCTGGGGGGGGGGCCCTCCAGCCAGCCTTGAGTGTCCCAAGGACAGAGCCCAAGTCTAGGCCACAAAGTGGTGGCCTGGCCAACAGCTCTACTCTCAAAACTTGTTCTGAAGGTTTGAAAAACCCCAGCACTGGCATGAGAAGTGGGATGTGTAACCTCCGAAGACGAGCCCTGGGTCAGCTTTCTGCTGGAGGCTGCACTGTCTCACCACACGGTGTCGCCCCAAACCTATCCACACCTTCTGCTCCAGAGGCCTTCCCTCCCACTGGTCGCCCCAAACAGGAGCTGCCTCTTTCTGCGGGCAACTCAGTCTGCCCCAGAACCCAGCCCTGCTTCCAGCTTTCGCACTCCCCGGGGCCCGGGGCCTACCTGTCACATCTGCACGGGAGGTCAGCGCTGCTTCGGGCATGCTGGGCAGGTCAGCCGTGGATGGAGCAAAGGGGCTGGTGGAGCCCGGCCGGTCTGGGGACTTTGGGAGGCTCTGAACAGGAGGACCAGTGCAAGGAAATACCTGGCTGGCCTGGGGTATGTCACCTACATTGAAAGTAGACAGGGTATGAGAGCCACTGGGGACCCAAGCAGAAAGCCACTCGGGTCCACCGTCATCCTCAAGCAAGCTGTGTGGCTTGGCACACCCAAGGAAGGCCTCTCAAGACAAAGCAGAGGAAAGAGCTCTGGAGTGACAGCTTTCTCCCAGAGCCTCAGGGTTCCCATCTGTGAGATGGACACAGCACCTCACAGGGCACTCCAGGCTGACGCTCCTATGGTGTTCTTCCTGCTCATTTCACTGCAGGTCAGGAGTGATTCCTTTCTGCACTCACAGAACAACAAAGGACATTCTGACCTGAGCAGAAGCTTTTGCCCACCTCATCCAAGAGCCTGGACGTGCCTTCCCTGCATTGCCTACAACTGTCAGGGTGTGACAGGTTAGCAGGGGCCACTTTACTGATCTGAGGTGGGGAAGGGGCAAAAAAAAAAAAAAGATAAATCAGAGAAACCTTGCTGTGCAACCTTGCACAGCAAACTGTTCACACTGGCATACTAAAGGAGTTAATTCTTCAAGTGTCTCTTTTTGCTTAGATTCTTTTTTGGGGGCGGGGGGTGGTGGTCATGGGGCTTGAACTCTGGGCCTGGGCACTGTCCCTCAGCTCTTCAGCTCAAGGCAAGTGCTCTAGCATTTGAGCCACAGCACCATTTGTGGTTTTTCTGGTGGTTCATTGAAGGTAAGAGTCTCATGGACTTTCCTGCCCAGACTGGCTTTGAACTGTGATCCTCAGATCTCAGCCTCCTGAGTAACTAGGACTATAGGCATGAGCAACCGATGCCCAGCTGTTGCTTAGATTCTTAATGAGCATGTGTGGATGTCTCAACTTGAAAATCGTGTGGTTTCCTAAAGGTCAGGCATCACACACCCGACCACCTCCGGGAGCTACATGGTACAGTTCTGAGTTTGGGGAAATGGAAATAGAGGAAGGTGTGCTTGGGAGGAAGAGTCACGAGAAGGATGGGGGAGAGTAAGATCAGAAAATCAGCTGACGTGGAGGAGGGAGAGGTTGAGGGACACACACACACACACACACACACACACACACACACACACACTCCTCACCATGATAGATAAATATCCCGGAGATGTTTGTGCCAGCCTCTGAAATTTGCCAGCACCCCTGGGGCAGGGCAGGGAGAGTTGAGATGAACTGGAAAGGTCCGGCAGAAAGATGGAGGCAGTTCATGGAGGATCCAGAGGGGAGCGCTGCAAAAGACCGAGGCAGTGAGGTGGGGTCTTCATCATTCTCTTTTGTGACGATGTGCTGAGCATCTGACTCTCACTGAGAGCTCTGATTTTTCCCCAAGAACCACAGCTGTGCTTATCTTGCCTGGGAAGGTGATCCCAGGCACCCAGCACTCTAGCTGGTTGGCCGGAGACAAGGGATCCTGTGGAGAGGGCTGGTAGGTGAGCTCCCCAAGTGGTGGAGATTCCCCCAAACATACCTGTCAGTTGGACAGCTCCCTCCAGGTGCGCCTGGCCTGGTACTGGTTCCTGGCTGAACAGAGCAGGTGATGGGCAGAGCAGGGGAGAGTTGCTACCTACTGGCCCTACCAGGAAACTGCCAGTCAGGATGGGCACAGCAGGTGTCTCAGCTGTGGGGGGAAAGGGGTAGTGTTGGGGGGGCACACCTGGAGGGGGCAGTCAAAGGAAAAGCCTGTCTTTTTTTTTTTTTTTTTTTTGCCAGTTCTGGAGTTTGAAGTCAGGGCCTGGACACTGTCCCTGAGCTTCTTTTGCTCAAAGCTAGCACTCTACCACTTGAGCCACAGCGCCATTTCTGGCCTTTTCTGTTTTTGGTATTGAGGAATGGAATCCGGGGCTTCATGCATGCTAGGCAAGCACTCTACCACTAAACCACATTCCCAGCCCACCTGTCTCCTTCTTGACCTCCTGATCAGTGGCTATTTCTTGACCTCCTGACCAGTGGCTATTCTGAAGAAAGCCCCATCTAGGACTTGTGACTGGGTGCTGGGTACCCCTGACTGGGAACACCCCACCTCTCCTAATCAGTTGATGAGTCCTTGCAGGGCTTCAGCTTTAGATGCTGCCTTCCTGTCAGATCCAAAGCAACTCAGGGCCTGAGACAACATCCTAATCACCCTGAGTTCTTTAAGACCAGGCTTCAAAAGCCTTCTGCTTGCTGCGACAGCTGGGCTGCTACCTTTGTAATAACTGGGGGTGAAGGGAGGAAGAGGAGGAGGATGCACCTGGTGGAGATGGTGGGCATGGGGTGAGACCAGGGCAAGTCCTTCTGCCTTGAAGGCCTTAAGAAGAGGCTGGGTGGGAGAAGCGAGGTCTCCCCTCCGCTGGGGAACCACACCTGGCAGGAATCCTGCCCTCTCTGTACGGCTGAGCCATCTTCAACAAGAGACTTCGCCTCTCTGGGCTGCTTGTGCGGGCAGCAGGCCCAGCCTGGGGGGGGGGGGGGTCTCCTCACCTGGCTTCCTGCGCTTCGGGTCCAGGGGCTGCTCCTCCGGGAGGGCTGCGGAGGGAACATGGTGCTCAGAGCCGGCCACGGGGGTCCCACAGCCCCGGCAGGCTGGCGGGGCCTCCCTGTGCCCGGGCGCAGGGGTGCAGGGAGGGCCACAGGCGGGAACGCACTCCGGGATGGAAGCTCACCAGGGGTCAAGGCCGGAAAGCCCCGCCCCTTCCGGCTGCCACCCAGCGAGCCCCAAGGAGGGCGCAGTGAAGGGCGGGGCTACAGCCGGAAGTACGTACAGGCTGGAAGAGCTCGTACCCAAAGGGCTGCACGTGCCTGAAGTGCTAAGGCCGGAAGTGCCAAGGGCAGAGTGCTAGAGCCGGCAGTGCACATGCCGGAAGTGCTTGTACCCAGAGTGCTGCGCATGCTGGAAGTGCCGAGGCCAGGAGTGCACGTGCCGGAAGTGCTCAGATCCAAAATGTTGCTCGTGCCGGAAGTGCCAAGGGCAGAAGAGCATAGGGCCGGAAGTGCATCAAGGAAGCGCTTGCACCCAAAGTGCTGCCTGTGCCCAAAGTGCAACGGTCGGCAGTGCTAAGACCAGCGGTGCACATGCTGGAAGGGAGGAGGGAGGGGAGGAGGGGGTCGGTCCGGGAGTGGACCCCGGGGTTGCCACCTGTGATCTCCCAGCCGTGTTAAAGGAAGAGAGCCGCTGTGTAGAATCGAGAAGGTGAATTGTGTCCATTTGCAGAAGAAGAAATGTAAAAAAGCAAGCCGGCTTCTAGATGCACAGAATTATCAATGACAAGGCAGAAAGGACACGGGTGGCGTTGGCCACCTTGAAGAGGGACCGTGAGAGACAGGGACGGGAGGAAGATTTGCTCTCACTGAGTATTTTTTGCAGTTGACATCTTTTAGCATGTATCTGAATCATGGGTTGCATGGTAAATACGTAGACACCAAGGTCACACGTGGCCAGGCATAGGAGGAGCCCTCCAATTGTCTTACTTTACATACACTGCCACTGAGCAATCGAGGTGTTACCGCACACCAGGCACTGTACTAGATGCTGAGGCTACTAATAAGCGTGCGGGAACTATGTAGAAGGCAATCAGTAAAACAGCTCTTATCACAGTGACCACTACAGAACTGTAATACTCTGGGTGGAAGTGTGGTCAGGGAAGGCTTCCAAGAGGAAGTGGCCTAATGGATCTCATGGGAGCCAGCCATAGGGAGAACTGGGAAGAAGGGCACTGCAGGTAGTGAGAATGGTGTTGCAAAGGCCCTGCAGTTGGGAAGCCTTGGGAGGTGGGTAGAAGAAACTCAGTGAGGCTGGAACACGATGTTCCTCTGTGGTGAATCAGAAGTGGGAAGGATCTGATCTCGTGGCTGGATGCTGTGGGGGAAGTTCTAAGGAGGCAGGGAGGCTGGGAAGAGTAAGAGAAGTATAGGTCCTGGTCACACAGTTCAGGATTGCACTCAACTCTTGCCACACTTGTGCTTGAAGAGACCTCCCTCAGACACCAGGTGAATGACCATTCAGTGTGAAGGAGAAGCCAGAACTTAAAGGCCAAACAACCAGGGCTGAGCCCAACCAGTGGCCATGCTTCCTGAGCCATCTCTTTACTCCATGGATCACTACTAACCAATGGTAAACTGAGGCAGCAGGGGTCCCAACTCCAGAGGAGGTGGGCAGTACTTCACAAACGAGCAACTGGCCAGGCCGGGCTGGGCAGGGCCTTACTCACATCTTTTCTGATTTCGCTTTCCCGCTTCGGCCGGCACCTCTACGCTCTCACATGTCCCCTCGTCTAGTCCAATGTGCTCTACTGCGGAAGAGAAACCAGAGGGATCTCACAGCCCTGGGGGCTGTGACAAGCCACCATAGTCCATGTTTGCAGAGGAGTGGTGATCAGATCCACAGTGCGTCCCAGGACCAGGAAGAAAATGCAGGGCCTCTCCCCAACTTACTGAAAATGTCCTTGCTCAGGCCTTCCATCTGGGAGTCCTGGAACACATACTGGTCCAGTTCCGCTGACCAGACAAGGAAACACATAGTCAGCAAGCCTCCCAGAACCCTACTGCGTGCCAGGCCTTGAGTTATGCGTCAGAGAGCTGTATCTCTACAGGCCTGGCACACAGTGCGGGCTCGATGCATGTCTCTGACATTTATTTATTTGTCAGTTGGATTAAACTCAGAGCCTTTGCACTTGCCATGCCTCCAGCCCCTTTTTGCATTGGTTATTTGTCAAGGCAAGGTTTGTCTTGACAAGGTTTTCTCTAGGCTGCCTGGATGGTGAGCCTCCTGTTGGTTAAGATGGAGTCTTCTGGGCTTTTCCCCCCAGCCTAGACTCAAACCATGGTCTCCCTGATCTCCATCCCCCACAAGTAGCTAGGATTACAGGCATGAGGCATGGTACATGGCCACGAAAACTCTCCTGCAGACAGAAAGCAGTGCAAAGCAGAGCTGTTAGAGTTAGCATGGGGTTCAAGTTTCAAATTCCACCTCTATTCTCCATTGGCCCCTACTATCTCATTAGCAACCCTACACCAGTTCCTTAACATGTGTGGGGCCCAAATTCATCATGTGTTCAGGGAGAATACATAGCGCCTCCGACAGTGTGGAATGGCGATGGCTAGTCACTGTGCATCTGAGGCTTTCAGCAGGGTAGCTAGCAGGCACTTCCTAAACGGATGATTATGACTCGGAGCCAATGGAAAGACAGGAGTCATGGCAGAGCAAGGAGTGCATAGGGGCAATCAGAGAGTGCTTCCTGGAGGAAGAGATCCTAGAGGGAAGCCTTAACAGACGGGGCAGAGTGTGTGGGGAGAAGAGTGGAAGGCTTAGTGGGAAGGAGGAGACAGGAGGAGGCAAGGTGTTCAGGATACGTTTCAGAAATCGAAGCAGAGGTGATGCTGTAGATGTGGGCAAGTTCGGGCTTGATGTGAGGGGGAGCCACGGAGGATGGGGGGAGCTGAGGCCCGGAGTCGGGGTGAGGCTGGGGACAGTGGTGGAGGCTGTGGGGTGGCCCCCCTGATGCCTAGCAAGTGTTTTCTCAGCAAATGCCTTCTCTAGGTACTTGGACCCCAGGCTTCACAGCCATCTCCCAGATAGCGGGGATGGTGACCCCCATTTGACACACGGACATGGTGGAGAGCTGTATTTGGGGTACCGAGATGACTGCTCCGGGCTGGGGAAGCTTTCCTACCAATGTTGGCGTAAGCCTCCCCAGCCTCTTCATCCTCTTCTACATCACACAGCAGCCTAGTGAACTGGTCGCAGTTGATGGTTTCCGGATCGGCTTCTGGGAGTGAGAGAGAGAAGGTCTTTGGAATGGAGAATGGCTGAGGCGGAGGGTGGAGGCTCAGGAGCTGTCCCTGGTGCTGACCAGAGCCTGGCGCCGGGTTCCTCCTTGGGTGCTGGCGTTCTGTGGCAGCGGGCTGAGGGGTGGGGACAGATGGACGAGGCCGGGGGGAGGGAGGCCCACCTGAGCACAGCTCGATCTCTTCTCCAGCTAAGTCCATCTGGTCACAGATGTGGTAAAGGCATAAGGGGTCTGTGTCACTGTTGAGAAGCTCCAGGTACCCGCCCTCTGGCAGGCCCACCTCCATGGTGCCTGGCTGCCCACTGCCTGGGAAGAAAGACACACCCAGGATCTCACAGCGGGCTGGAGAGATGCCGAGAATCAACACCCACAGCTGCTCCCGGCCGGCCAGGGCTGGAGGCTGGGTTCTCTTTCCGCACCTCCTTTCTGCTCAGGGCGGTGGAAGAGGAGCTGGATCCGCATCCTGGCTGGAAGGCGTTAGACAGGTTCCTGACCCTCTCTGGGCTTCAGCTTCCCCACCATTAAATCAAAAGCATGAAACTTGGAAATAGAGCTGCGGCTCAAGTGGTAGAGGGCTAGCCTTGAGCCAAAGTGCTCAGGGACAGTGCCTGGGCCTGAGTTCAAGCCCCTGTACCAGCACAAAAAGAAAGGAAAGAAGGGGGGCTGGGAAGATGGCTCAGTGGTAGAGCTCTTGCCTTGCATGCCTGAGGCTCTGGATTTGATTCCTCAGCACCACATAAGCAAAATGAAAAAAGCCAGAAGTGGTGCTGTGGCTCAAGTGGTAGAGCCTTGAGCTGAAGAGCTGAGGGACAGCGCCCAGGCCCAGAGTTCAGGCCCCACAACCGGACCCCCCCAAAAAAAACCAAAAAGAGAAAGGAAAGAAAGAAGGAAGAAGGGAATGAAGGAAAGGAAGGAAAGGAAGGAAGGAAGGAAGGAAGGAAGGAAGGAAGGAAGGGAAGGGAAGGAAGGGAAGGAAAAGAAAAGAAGGAAGGAAGGAAGGAGTCAGTCTTGTAGTTCTTGTAGGCACGCAGCTAAAGAAAATCTCCTTGTGCCAGGGGTCACTGGCATCAGCCTTCTGGGTTCCTGGGTCAGACCTGTTCACACGCCCTAGCTGTCTGCTTATCATGCAGACATCTGCTTAGGTCTTGGCGTCGGGTGTTCTTCCATCAAAGCCCCATACTGGAACCATCCCCCACCCCCCTGCTTTTGAAGAGTGGGTTGAGGATGGAGATGTCACTGCCCCCTGCAGTCCTTCGCTGCCTGTTGCCTGGCCGTGCTGCCCATAGGTGTGGCCCTTTGGCACCTGGGTGTGCCCCCATGGCGTGGAGCCCTGGATTGGCCCTTCTGGCTCTGCGCTGCTGCGGGCGTTGGTGCAGGATGGATGGTGGCAGGTTTAGATCCCATCCCAGCCTGTAGTGGGCTTGAGATCCACAGGAGGGGAGGGGAAGGGCCGGCCTGGTGGACAGAGCAGGAGCCCTGAAGATACAATATGTGGGGAGTCTGGGGTGCCTAGCTCTGCGGCCTCTCACATTAAAAGGTGGCTAAGAGAGCCACTGTCTGGGAATGGGGGCTACAGCATCGCTCCTCACTGACCAGCCTGCTACCTTACCCACCCTCTCCAGTCCCAGCACTCTTAAGAATACTGGCATAGCCGGGCTATGCATAGTGACTCATGTGTGCAATCCCAGTCCAGGCAAAAATTAGCAAGCCCCATCTCAATCAATAACGTGAGCGCTGTGACACATGCCTGTAATCTCAGTTGTGCAAGAGGCTGTAGGTAGGAGAATCTAGGCCTAAGACTATCTGAAAAATAAATCAGAGAGTGCCAGCCTAGCAAATATAAGGAGTGAGTTTGAGCCCCACCCCCCCCCACACTCAACTACTGGCATTTGGCAACTCTGCCTCAGTTAGCTTGCTCATGCCCATGGCAGGAGGAAGTGACCTCAGCGTAGGAAAGCTGGAAATAGAATCAGTATTGGTGCCGGTCCCTGACCTTGATTTGCAGGAAGGTGGGGCAGAAGGAGTCAGCTTGTCACAGCCATGTGTTGGCATGGGTTCAACACTGGAGCCCTGACACTTGTGACCTGGGTCCTGCTGGACTTTTGGACGCCGCAGCACCTTCTGTGGCTTCCGGGGTCCCCATCCGTTAGATAAGACGGTCACAGGAGCGAAAAGACTTTCAGCAAAACTCTACGAGGATCTCAGTTCCCTGAGCAGTGGCTCAGTTAAAGGACACTGAGGTGTCAGAACCTGTTTTCCCCCACAGGGGCTTCACAGAGAACAGAGTCATATCACAGCTCCCCCCACGTGAGAGAAACCCATCTGGAAAGCTGCATGTTTCCTGACCCCCCCCCAACCTCAAGTTGGGCTGGAAAGCCAAAGGTCAGAGGTTGGGGAGAGAGAGAGGGAGCAATGGGTGGGGACCGGGCACAGGGGACTCTGGGGCCGTGAGGCCTTTCTCACGCAATGGCAGTGGTGACTTCAGGTCCTCCCGCACCTGTCTCAGCCCACAGAATATGCACCGCCAACGGGAAACCCGGAGCAACCCCCCACCCAGTAGTTTGGGGAGATGAGGGGTGGGCTGCGCATGTGTGGACAGAAAGTCTTCAAACACCACCACACTAAGAACCCACGAGGTGCCCGTGGCTCACGCCTGTCATCCGAGCTACTCAGGAGGCTGCGATGGAATGGCTTCATGGGAGACGATTTGGTTCCCTCCCCTCCCCCAAGTGCCACCTGGAAGTCAGAGCCCCACAAAGATAGTGGGTGGCCACCTCCAAAGCCTGGGCAAAGCCCGTGGTGGCTGCAGACGCCCTCCTACTCCAGAACAAGCTGGGAGATCTTGGAACTCCCAGGCTGGGAACGCAAGGGTAGGGGTGAGGGGTCCCAGGACAGGAGAGCAGGGAGACAAGCTGTAGCTAGGAGACCAGGGATGGCCCAGCCGTAGGAGTGGGCTCTCAGGACCCCTGGGTTCTAATCCTGTCCCTGCCAATTGCGTATTAGGGAGGCTTGGCCAAAATGAAGCAAAAACAACTCCCTGGACTCTGTAGCTTTCAGTGGACTATGTTGGAAATCACCCAACCAAGGTGGCTTAAGCCCCTGGTTCCCAACCACACCCCCCCCCACCCCTCCCTGCCACACACACACCAAATCCTGGGCCTGGAGCTTGGAGGAGAGCCCTGAGTATGAGGCTGAGCCCTGAGTATGGGGTGGGGCCTGGAGCCTGGGTAGAGCCTGGGGTGTGGGGTGAGCCTGGAGCCTGGGGGCGGCCCTTAGGGCATTGAGACAGGGCCTGGAGGCCGGGGCCGGGCCTGGCCTGGAGTGTGGGGTGGAGCCCGGAGCAGGGGGCAGGGTCCAGGGTGTGGGGGGGGGCAAGCCTCTCAGGGACCCTTCCCACTCACGCTGTCAGCTTTCTGGAAACTACAGTTTGGATAGTGACTCTGAACACTTCTTTTTCCCTTCTATTCCACCCGGCGCAAAGGCAACAAGCCCCATTTTCCTTAATCACCCCCAGGTGGGGGCCGTCTTTCCTGTTGAGGGCACAGGTGGACCGCCGACGGCTCCCTGTCGAAGGGCGCACTCTTGACTGCCTGGAGAGAGGCTCTGGGCCTCCTAAGCCGTGTCCCCCCGAGCCATGTCCCCCCCAAAGCCATGTCCCCCCAAACCATGTCCCCCCAAGCCGTGTCCCCCCAAGCCGTGTCCCCCCCAAAGCCATGTCCCCCAAGTCATGTCCCTCCCTAAGCTATGTCCCTCCCAAACCATGGCCCCCCAAGCTGTGTCCCCCACTAAGCCGTGTCCCCCAAGCTGTGTCCCCCCAAGCTGTGTCCCCCCAAGCCATGTCCCCACTAAGCCATGTCCCCCCAAGCCGTGTCCCCCCAAGCTGTGTCCCCACTAAGCCGTGTCCCCCCAAGCTGTGTCCCCCCAAGCCGTGTCCCCACTAAGCTGTGTCCCCCCAAGCCATGCCCCAATTAAGCGGTGTCCCCCTAAGCCGTGTCCCCACTAAGCTGTGTCCCCCCAAGCCATGCCCCAATTAAGCGGTGTCCCCCTAAGCCGTGTCCCCACTAAGCCGTGTCCCCCCAAGCTGTGTCCCCCCAAGCCGTGTCCCCACTAAGCCGTGTCCCCCAAGCAGTGTCCCCACTAAGCCGTGTCCCCCCAAGCCGTGTCCCCCCTCCAGCGCCCATGGGGTGCGGTACTAGGAGGTCTGAAGTATACCAAGCTAGGCTTAGTGGCTGCAGTTCTGATTTTCGGGGACGCCAGCGGGGACCCACGACCCCCTCCCCAGCCTCTCAGGGTCTCTGTCTCTATTAAGCATGCAGCTTCAGACCCCAAGGGGAGGCGGATGCAGTGTTTTGGGGGAGCCCCCTTCGCCATCGCACAAAGGGGTGCGAGGTGAGGGTATCAAAGTCCTCTGGCCGCCGGGCCGCGGCCCCTCTCGGTCCCTGTGCTCCAGTCCCGAGCAGGAGGGAACCTGTGCCCACCGGCCACCGAGGCCGCCGCCCATCCCGCGTCCCTCCGGGAGCCCGGGGCGCCCTGCAGGTGCGGGGCACGCGGGCCCGGGGCTGGCGGAGCGCGCGTCTGTCCCGCCGCTCCATCCTTGCGTCCGTGTCCCACACCGTGTCTGCACACTTTCCCGCCAGCCTGTCCCCGCCGCCGCCGCCTCCGGTCCCCGCAGCTCCCTCCCGGCTGCTGCCCGGAGTGGCCCGGCCTGGGCACCCCCATCTCCGCGTCCCGGGGCCCCGCGGCGCGCCCTCGGGCAGAGCTGCCCGCCGCCTCCACTCCCAGCCCCACCTGGGCCCTGCGGAGGGGACCTGGGTCACCTACCGCGTTCCCGGGCTCCAGGCGCGCGCGCGCGCGCACGAGGTGCTGCTGGTGGCCTCTGTCCCCCGCCAGCTCCGGGGCTGGGTGAGCTTGGGGCGGCCCGTCCCTAGGCACCCCACCTCCCCACCTCCCTGCTCCCCTCCCCACCTCCCTCCACCCTCTCGCTTTTCTTTCACTTTTACATCTGCACCGCCCCAGGGCTTGAGCCAAGTGGGAGTCGCCGGCGCGCAGGCTGCTTCCCACGTGCTTTCTCCGAAGGAAGCGGCTTCGTGGAATCCCAGGCTCTGCAGACTCCACCGCGCGTGCGCTCCGGGTTCTCCAGCCTCCCTCCCCCTTCTCCTCCCCCCCGCCCCCGCCCCGGTCAGATCTCACAGCTGGGCTTGGGATGGGGGACGGAGGAGGTCCCCATGGTACCCAGCCACTGGAAGACTCCTGCCCTTCCCCTCTCCAGAGGTCTTGGGTCTGTGCTCAGGCAGGCATGAGACCTTACAGAGATGGCTTTTCCTTCTCTGGTCTGCATGTTCTCCTCTGCACTCAATCGTCTCTGTTCCCACAAACACTTCGGCAAAGCCCCTCACTTGTCGCTGTCTTTTGGGTTCAGAGCAAGCCAAGCTTGCTGGGAAGAAGGGGTAGATTCCCACCCCTTCCAACCATGCAGCGTCAATACCAGGACCATATCTTCCCGGTGATATTCGGTGGTAACACCCACCCTGCTTGACCTCTGATCTCTTACCCTTGAGCCCTAACACAGGATTTCCTCCTTAGCCACTTTATAGTGGAGGAAAACCAAAACACTAGTTAACAACTACTTGAAGGGCACACCACACCCAGCCAGGAGGGCCGGGCATCCAGCCAGCTGCCCCGCTGACAGAGGATGTCAGCGCCATCCATCCATGCTTTCTCCTCCTCCGTTCCCTGGCTTCTGGTTCTCAAATGCCACTTGGGGACTGTGGAAAGGGTGGGTGGCCAGTGACCGGGTCCAGATACTCACCAGCCGCACCACAAGGCTGACTTCTGGGGGTTTCTTGCTTCCCAAAGATAAGCAGAGGTCTCACCCTAGAGAGGTACTCTGTTTACTAAAAGGCAAGACCCAACAGCCACAGGACCTTGGTCTTGGCCTTAACCAAGCCAGCAATGCTCACACACACACACACACACACACACACACACACCCTTGGAAGTCTGAGCGCTGGCTGACCCCAATGCCCCAATGGGGGGGGGGGACTGTGGATTTGCACCTTCCTGTAGCTTGTCTCAGAGGAACCTGAGCTCTTTGAACTTGCACCCTTCCATTCACAGCAAGGTTTCTGTTCATCCGGCCTGGTGGCACCCGAGACCTCACTCTAAATGAAGATGCATGCTCAGCTCCAACATTCTGCCCACCCAGTTACCTTGGGGTTCAGGCAGGTGGGGCCCCAGAGGGCATGGAGCCAGGCAGCGCATGGTCTGAGACGCGAGGGAGGAAGCGGTGCCCCTCCCTGTCTGCAGGCTCTCCCCAAGGATGTCTGAAGTCCAGGGCAGCAGCGGGGAGTGCATCACTAGCCTGTCTCCCTTCACACAGGTCAGGAGCCCCACAGCCAAGCTAAGCCAGCGTGCAAAGGAAGTAAGCAAGGGACCAACAGAAAACTCTGTCCTTGCCAGGTACTCTCTAACTGTCAGATTTCCTGTGTCTGTATACCCCCTAATTTGCCCACGCTCCCTTAACCCTCTCCGTGCCTCTGATGTTAATTTCAGTTCCTCATTGTGGACCAAATTGGGTGACCACACAAGGTTGCCAGTTGTCTGGTGGTGGGGACTTGGAGCACTCTGACACTCTTGAAGTGACTGTCACCAGGGAGGCACACGGAGGCCAGCTGCCACGTATACTGTTCTCGGCAGAAGGGGGTCAGTAATGTACGGTTAGGCCATACATTCTGCTGGGGTGAGTGGATTTGGAACTTTCCTGTCCTAACCGCCATATACCGAATCACCTTCAATCTCCCTGGAGGTCCCCAGTGGTGCAGACATCTTTTTTTTTTTTTCTTTTTTTTGTCAGCTGTGGGGCTTGAACTCAGGACCTGGAGTCTGTCCCTGAGCCTCTTTGTGCTCAAGGCTAGCACTCTACCACTTGAGCCACAGCGCCACTTCTAGTTTTTGAGTGGTTCATTGGAAATAAGAGTCTCACCAGGACTTTTCTGCCCCAGCTGGCTTCGAACCATAACCCTCAGATCATAGCCTCCTGAGTAGCTAGTTACAGGTGTGAGTCACCAGTGCTTAGCCCAGATATCATTTTTTAACTCCAAGCTATTGAACACACACACACACACACACACGCGCACGCGCGTGCACACACACACAGAATGTGAACTTAGCCTATCACCAGCATGCAGACATGATGCTAAATAATACTGACTCACACAGGGCAGAGTACAGCTTCTGGTCTCCGCCATCCTCCTGATTGGGTAGAGAAAGTCTCTGTGTCGGTGCTTGGTTTCTGTGGTTTGGAGTGTGTGGGAGGATTCAGTACTAGGGTTTGAACTCAGGGCTTTGCACTTGAGACACACCTTCAGCTGTTTTGCTTTAGGCATTTCAAATAGGGTGTCGAATATATATGTGCCCAGACCTGCCTGGATTATAATTGTCCTGTTTATGCTTCCCACATAGCTAGGTTTGTAGCACCACACCCAGCTTTCTTGGTTGTGATGGGATCTCTTGGGCATTTTACCCAAGCTGGCCTCAAACCTCAATCCTTCCAATCTCTGCCTCTTTTGTAGCTGGGATTACAAGTATGATGTTCTAATGCAGGTCTTCCCTTTTCTTCAAGAAAGCAGTCCTCCAGCAGCCAACAACATCTGGCTAGAAGTGAATAGTGTCACTCTGTCACTGGGCACTTACTTCCCCTTCATGGTGGGATGTAAAATTTCCTCTGAAAATGAATGACAGACGGGAGCCTTGTACAAGCAGGGAGCTTACAGAACAAGCACAGATTGTCGGGGAGATACTGGATGAATGATGCTTGGGGAGCCTGTATGCACTATTGCTGGAAACACTGCTGGGCGGGGGGGGGGGGGGGGGGGGGGCGGGGACTGAGGGCCGCGCCGGGCAAGTGTGTGTGACACCACATCCCTCTCTTCCCATCTGGTCTCCCTTCCCATCGGTCACTCCATGTGTGAAATGACTGTGTGCCTGTCTCTGTAGAGTGAGCATTTCAGAAGTCTTTCAGAGGAAGTAGACAGACAAATGAGAAATATTAAGACTCAATTAGAAACAGTCTTTGGTTAAAAGAGCAGTGACCCAGGACCTGGTTCCAAACAAAGCAGCTATGTAGGGTAGAGCCTGGTATGAGAAGGAGACAGCTTGGGGTGCTCTTGGGAAGGAGAGATGGGGGGAGAGGAGCAGGGAGGAAGGGTTGATGTGACACGAGGCTTCCTCACTGTTGAAAGACCTCCCCCTCCCCAAATGGTGGCCATTCTCCAGAGCCCAGGTCTCCTGGGAACAAAGTCAGCACTATCCTGACTCCCTAAGCCGGGGGGCTGGAGACAGCCTTGCCCTGAGGATCCAGATTTCCTGGTCAAGTCAGGATCTGACTACAAAGGAGAGGAGTGCTACATGGTCAAGGTAGTGTCCTCTCCCCAAGCCCCGAGGAGAGATGGGGTACTAAGTAGATCTTCCAAGTAAAGAAGAAGGAACCAGAATAGCTCACACCTGTAACCCTGGAGGCTGAGATCTGAGGGCCGCAATTCAAAGCCAGCCTGGACAGGAAAGTCCCTGAGATTCTCCTCTCCAGCAAATAACCAAAGAGCCAAATGTGGAGGTGTGGCTCAAGTGGTAGAGCACCAGCCTGGAATGGGCGGAGGTTGTGGGGTGTCGGTGGTGGTATGGTGCTACACACTGTAATTCCAGCTACTCAGGACGAGGGGAGGGAGGAGGATCGTGTCCAAGCCTGGCCCAAGGCCCAAGGCCAAAGCACGAGACCCTCCCTAAAAGAAAAACTAAAGCCAAAGGGCTGGGGAGGGGTGTGTGTGTGGCAGAGCAAGGATCTCCGGTCCCACCAAAAGAGAAAAGAGACGAAAATGGGACCGTCACGGTGACGGAATCTGTGGAGAAGGGGCTGTGATCAGGTGGGCACACAGGCAGATGGCTGGGCAGGAGGTGGTAAAGACTCAGGTGAGCTGCCCCAGGTAAGGGCCGAGAGGGAACAGAAAGCCCCAAGGCATCTGCGGCTGGGCCAGTCCGGCTGCCAAGTTGGTGGTTCTGTCTGGGGAAAACCCAGGGAAGTGCCAACTTCCGGGACAGGAGCGTCTCCTAGTGTGGTTCATTGGAGTGAAGGAAGTGGGGCGGGGATGGGGAAGAGAGTCCTTCCTGCCACCCAGCTCCCTTGAGGAGGGCTGGGTGGGCTCTGGGAAGACACCGCCTTCCTTCTCTCCTCTCCTCCCCCTCCACCCACCCGCCCAATGGGGCAGGAAGCTAGAGAGAGAGAGCTGAGGGCCTGAAGTGTGCCTTTCCCCTTGTAATAAATCAGGTGACCTACTAGAGACAGCCTTTGTCCTGTATTCTAGAATAGTCTCCCAGTAGGAACCCCAGAGACCCCAAGGCAGCAAAGTAAAGAGGAAGAAAATCAGATGATATTCATAGTCAGGCCAGGGCCTCTTGGGGGGGACAGACTAAAGACAGCCCAGGGTTTCTGCGTCCACTGGCAAACCCAAGGCCAGCTGGGGCCTGGTCCTGTCCACGCACGCTGGCCTGTGTCCTCAGAACAGCGATCCTGAGGCCTGGAGCCATCTCCACGTGACAGATGGAGATTCCTCTTTGTGAGGAATTCCGGGCAAGGTTCATATTGCGTCACTGGGAATTGGGGAGCTGGGGCTGGCACGCGGGCTGTTTGAGTTGCAGCCCTTGTGCTGATGGGGTGTGCCAGTCTGGGGAGAGGGCATGCTGCCTCATTTCTTACACATGCACAGCTCCTGGGCACACAGCCCTGCCTTCTGCACCCAGCAGGGTCTACACATTATGGAGGCGGCAGACATGCTTGATTTCTCAGCACCCAGCGGCCTGGTTATTTTCCATCGATGGCTGCCGGCTGCTCTCCTGTGAGCTGTGAACTCTCAATGCGAGGCCCAGCCTGGAGACCTGCCCAGCTCCCTTCTTACTGAAGTCTGGAGATTATTCCCCAAGAGATTTTTGCCAATGTGTGCCAGCCCTGGGGCTTGAACTTGGGGCCTGGGCACTGTCCCTGAGCCTCTTTATGCTCAAGGCTGGTGCTCTACCACTTGAGCCACAGCACCACTTCTGGCTTTTTCTGAGCAGTTTATTGGAGATAAGCGTCTCACAGACTTTTCTGCCCAGGCTGGCTTTGAACCGTGATCCTCAAATCTCAGCCTCCTGAGTCGCTAGGGTTTCAGGGTAAGCCACTTGCATTCCCACTTGAGATTTATTTATTTATTTTTAATGACCCCAAATTAGACAGGAGGAAACGGAGGTTCAGAGAGGCTCGGCCACGTGACCTTGGCCACACGGTAGTCAGAACAGGGTGGCAGAAGCCCCTGTCCAGCTTCCAGCACAGTTTTTAGCCACCGCTCACCCCACCCCTCTCTCCCAGCTCCCCCTTCCCTGGCTTTGGTGGCGGTGGGGGCTGTGTCTGTCTCTGAGCACACCGAGTTTCCTCACCAGTGCCTGGACTCCCAGCTGCTCCCCCACCCCCCCACCGCCCCCGGGCTTGGCAGGACTGAGTCTCACAGGCCAGGGCCAGGGGGGAGGTGGGGGGTGGGGGTAGGGGGTAGCTCCCTCCCTCTCAGACACCCGCTGCAGCAAAGGCACTAAGAAGCTTTCTGAATCATCAAACTGGTTTGGATCATGAACCTGCCCTAGATGGATTTCCCGTATCTTCTGTGGCTACACAGAAGAGGAAGCCGACCCAGAAAATGCTGCAGTAGGCCACAGTCCAGGGACGCCCTGGGAGGCTCCCTGAGGCGTTCCCCAGGCTGTCTGCGTCGCTTCTGTGCCTCAGTTTCCTTACTTGTGAAGTGGGAAAATGGTTGTACGTGACTTACCAACTCATCCATCCATCTGCCCATCTATCCTTCATCTGTCATCCATCCACCCATCCATCCATCCACCTAGTCATCCATTCTTCCATCATCTTCCCATCTACCCATCTGCCATCTCTTCATCCAGCCACCAACCCATATATTCCCCATCCTTTCACCATCCCTCCATTTCTTTCTTCTTCTTTTTTTCTTTTTTGGTTGGTCATGGGCCTTGAACTCTGGGCCTGGGCGCTGTCCCTCAGCTCTTCAGCTCAAGGCTAGCGCTCTACCACTTGAACCACAGCACCACTTCCAGCTTTTTCTGCTTATGTGGTGCTGAGGAATCGAACCCAGGTCTTCATGCATGCAAGGCAAGCGCTCTACCACTGAGCCACCTTTCCAGACCCCATCAACTCATTTCTATACACCTACTTATCCATCTACCCACCATCCATCATCCATCCATCCATCCATCCATTCATCATCCACTCATCCTTCCATATGCTCACTCAACCATCTACCCATCCCTTTCTCATCTGTCTATTTACCATCCATCTTTCCATTCATCCACCCACTCTCCCATATATCCACTCCACATTCAACAAACACAAATTGCACACCTGCTCTGTGCTCAGGCGCTGTGCTAGGCATTGGGATGCATGTTGATTCAAGCACAGCTCCATGTTCACATGGAGCTGATTTTCCAGTAGAAGAAGCAAATACTGTACAAAGGTAACATCTAAATGGTGAATAAGAAGCCAGGACAAAGGAGGGCTCAGAGAGGGTGTGGCAAGAGAGTTAAAACTCCAAATGAGTCAGAACCGGTGGCTCACGCCTGTAATCCTAGCTACCCAGGAGGCTGAGATTTGAGGATCACGGTTCAAAGCCAGCCTGGGCAGGAAACTCCGTGAGACTCTGATCTCCAATAAAACCACTAGAAAACCAGAAATGGAGCTGTGGCTCAAGCAGTAGAGTGCTCTCCTTGAACTAAAGAGCTCAGGGACAGCGCCCAGGCCTAGAGTTCAAGCCCCATGACTGACAAAAACAAACAAACAAACAAAAACCTCCAAATGGGACAGTCAAGGGTATACCTCTTTCACAGGAGAATCAGTGAACTTTAGGAGGCTACCTAGGAAGATACCCAGGGAAGAATGCTCTAGGCAGAGGGAAGAGCACATGCAAAGGTCCTGAGGCAGACAGCATTTCCAAACTACCCAATTCTCTGTCCCCATTCCCTTGATGCTCCATCTCCACCCTAAGAGGTGGACAGATGCCTCTTTGGTCAGGAACTGAACTGACACCGAGTCCCTGCTCCCTCTCCAGGTCAAGTCAGGTGGCCTTTGAGAGGAGCTGGCCTGGACTGCAGGAAGAAGAGGAGGAAGAGGAAGAGCAAGAAGAGGAGGAGGAGGAGGCCATCTGTCCTGTCCTGTCCCCCAGCCCCTTGAGGACCAAAAAACCCTGAGCCCAGTTCCACTTTTTGAAGTCATGTGGGATCCAAAATAAAATATTACATCCCCAGGGAGGAAACAGCTAAATAACAGGAACCAGTGCTCTCCGAAAGAGCGGGGAGGGAGGCTGAGGTATGGGCAGCTGTTATGACAAGGAGCTATATTGGGGGGACAGTCAGGGAGAGAGGAAGCCCCTGGCTTCTCCCCCGGGGTAACCAATACATCCCACGAGGACCGCACTGGCTGGAGCTTACCCCCCAGTGAGGAGCCGGGAGATGACAGAGCACAGAGATGCCCCTCCCCAGGGAGAAGATGCAGCCACGCCAAGAATCTCATTAGAAGAAGAAGCCAATGCAGCTGGGCGCTGGTGGCTCACCTGTCATCCCAGCTACTCAGGAGGCTGAGATCTGAGGATCACAGTTCAAAGCCAGCCTGGGCAGGAAAATCCATGAGACTCTTATCTCCTGTGAACCACCAGAAAACTGGAAGTGGTGCTGTGGCTCAAAGTGGTAGAGAGCTCACCTTGAGTGAGAAAGCTCAGGGACAGCAACCAGGCCCTGAATTCAAGGCCCATGACTAGCACAAAAAAATAAAAGTAGGGGCTAGGAAGGTGGATCAATGGTAGAATGCTTGCCTTGTATGCATGAGACCCTGGGTTTGATTCTTCAGCACCACATAAGCAGAAAAAGCTGGAAGTGGCGCTGGGGTTCAAGTGGTAGAGCGCTAGCCTTGAGCTGAAGAGCTGAGGGACAGCGCCCAGGCCAAGAGTTCAAGCCCCACGACTGGCAAAAAATAAAATAAAATAAAATATAAAAGAGAGAGAAGGAAGGAAAGAAGGAAGGAAGGAAGGAAGGAAGGAAGGAAGGAAGGAAGGAAGGAAGGAAAGAAAGAAAAGAAAAGCCACAATGCCACCCATTGACATTAACGCATGTTGGGACTGAAGAGCTGGAAAGCGCAGTATTGTGCGGTGCTTCTGCACTGTACACTCCCACATCCGGTTGAGCCTCACAGCTAGCTGTCCTCAGCCACCTCCACTTCCCTCAGGCCTGGCTCTGGTTTATGTGTGGGACAAGGGCTTGGGATGGAAGGGAGAGCGGTCAGCTTGTTCTGACTGCATTTGGGCTGCTCTGGGCACTCAGCTGTTGACCCTTGCTTGTATCTCAAGTCCCCAAAGGCTACTCCAAAACCATTATAGGGCCAATAAAGGGCTGCAAAGGAGGATCACCAAACCCTGGTGATCAGAACTGCACAAACAGAGGACAAACAAGCAAGAATAAAGGCAAGAACCACGTGTTGTTTAGAAAGTTCATTGCAAGGCAGTGAGCATGGGTCTGTACCCCAAAAGAGTGCAGAAAATGCTGGGGAGCTGGGGCAGGAGGAGAACCCGCTGGGAAAGGATGCTGTTGAGGGGGCAGCTCAGCGGCAAGAACACAGGCTCCGCGAGCTGGGGCCCAGGTTCATCCCTAGCAACAAAAAGACGCACAGGCACCCATGTCACACGCCTGTCAGTCTAGCTACTAGGAAGGCTGAGACTCACAGGATTGTGGTCCAAGGTAATCCGGTCTTAATCAATAAAAAGCTGACTGGGGTGGTGCGTGCCTATCATCCCACCTATAATGGGTTCGCGCCAGCCTGGACACAAATCAAGACCCTGTTTGAAAACTAATAAAATCAAATGGGCGGTGGTGGGGTGGGGATCATTGCTTGAGTGGTACAGTGCCTACCTTGCAAGCAGGAGGCCCTGACGTAAAATCCTCCCCCCAAAAGCATTCATTTCCTCTCTCTCTCTCTCTGGACTTGTTCCTCTCTCTCTTTCCTTCCACCCACTTTCCCCCTTGTTCTTTTCCTCCTCCTGTATTCCGCTGTCTGTCTGCCTTTCTCTCCCTCTCCCTTTCTGTCCCCACCCCCTCCGTCACACACCATGTGCACATGTGCACCCACATGCAGACACCCACACACACATCTGTGCCCCGGCTCCCAAGCTCCTCAGCCCCCTGCCCCATCCTATTTCTCTGTGTCAGCTCTTCTCACGCATAAGGGGCAGGTGCTGGTCAGCCCCCTGGGCCCCCTCAGGGCTGGTTCAGGATGGGGGGGGGGGCTCTGGGAGAATCGTAGCAGATCCATGCACAAGGCAAGCAGGCTTTTCTGCTGCATGAGAAGCATGCTGCCTGGCTCCCGTGCACAGACACACATGCACACACACACACACACCACACATGCACACCCGAGTCCAGGCTTTCCAGGTGTCCGGTGCTCCTGTCAGATCACCCCACGCCCTGATTGCTGTGAATGGACTTAGAGGGGAAATCCTGCATGCATTGGTGCCAACCATCACCCTTGATCAGAAGGATGCAATTTACCTTTAGGATGCTGGTGGCCCGGGCCCCCGTCGGATGCCACAGCCTGCAGCCTGCTCCAGGTGCGGCCCCACAGGGCCCCGTCCAGGTCTCCCTTGTCCAGCAGGCTCAGGGAGATCTTCCTGGCCAGCGCCTCCCCATCGCGCTCCCGGAGCAGGGCGCTGTGGTACTCCCGGGACAGGAGCTCCGCCCCCAGCAGGCTGTCCAGCAGGGCCTGCACCTGCCTGTGCTGCTGGCCGGACAGAAGATTCCGGACTTGGGGCAGGATAGCCTGGAAGTGATTCATGGCAGTAGCCGGCAGCCAGGCCAGCTCCCTCGCCTGTCTCTCCACTCACTGGTCCTGCAGCATCCGAAACATGAAGTGAAAACTGGGACCGGGGAACCTCCGCCGTCGATTGCGCCTGATTCCCTGTGAGGGAGATTTCCTCATTTGTAGCTGGAGGGGGCACGTGTCTGGTGAGTGGACGGAAGTGGACTTGGGATGCTGCAGATCCCACAGACAACACTGGGGACCACTGGGCGTGTGTGTGTGTGTGTGTGTGTGTGTGTGTGTGTGTGTGTGTGTGTGTGTGTGCGCGCACGCTAGGCACTGAGAGGAACCAAAGGCGATGGGTCCCTGCCACGTCTGGCCACAACATGAAGACATTGTGGTAGTTGAACATGGTAGCGCATGTCTATAGTCCCAGCAACTTGGGAAGTAGAGACCAGGAAAATCTGAGCAAAAAATGTTCTCAAGCCCTCATCTCAAAAGAGAGAGCTGGGTGCAGTGGTATATGCCTGTCACTTCAACTGTGGCAGGAAGCATAAACAGGAAGATTGAAATCTAGACAGGCTGGAGCGAAAAATAAACCTTATTTTTAAAAAAATAGGCACAGCATAAAGGGCTGGAGGTGTGGCTCAAGTGGTAGAGCACCTACCTAGAAAGCTGAAGGCTGTACATTCAGAATCCCTGGGGCTTTGGGGATGGATGGGAAGGGGGGGAATGACAGAAGAAGAAAGGGGTCATTGGGCCAAGATGTAATGGCACATCTGAAATCTCAACCATTCAGAAGGCAAAGATCCAGAGGATAACAATTGGAGGCTAGACTGGGAAAAAAGTTAATAAGGTTCCCCCATCTCCACAAATAAAGCCAGGCAAGGTAACTTATGCCTGGGATTCCAACTATACACGAGGATTTAATGGGAAAGGTCTAGGCCTGCTGTGAGAAAGGAAAAACAAAAACAAAAACAAACAAGATACTATCCAAAAAAATAAAAGTAAAAAGTGCTGGGTAGAGAATTGAGATCCATTAAAAAAAAAGAAAAAGGCATTGTGGCATAGAGGCTGAGCAGAAGGAACGGAACTGTGTTACTTGGACTCAAGTTCGGGTCCAGCATCAGCTAATTAATTGTATGTGTTTGGGCTAGGTACCTAGGCTTTCTGTTTGTACTATCAGAGTAGGGGACTTCGTGTTTGATTCCAGCTAAGTTAAGTTATTGCTAATACAAACCATAACAACAACAACAACAAAAGCCAGTAGTGTGCTCCAGATTATATGAATATCCAGAATTTAAAACATGGCCACAACATTCAATATTCAATCCAAAATTACCTGACAAAGAGGAAAACAGGAAAGGAAAAACCAATCAAAACCAATGTCAAGATGATTCAATGCTGAAATTAGTCAACGGGAAATGTTCGAAGCTGTGATCAAGTATGGATTTAAAAAGACAAAAAAGATATCCAGAAACTTGGATTCACTCACCCTGGTATCCTAGCTACTCAGGAGGCTGAGATCTGAGGATCGTGGTTTAAAGGCAACCTTGGGCAGGAAAGTCCGTGAGACTCTTATCTCCAATTAACCACCAAAGAAGTCAGAAGTGGTGCTGGGGCTCAAGTGGTAGCATGCCAGCCTTGAGTTAAAATAGCTCTGGGACAGTGCCCAGGTCCTGAGTTTAAGCCCCACTACTGGCGTACACACACACACACACACACACACACACACACACACACACACACACAGGAGCCAGGTGTGATAGTACATACCTGTGATCTTAGAATTTAAGAGGCAGTAACAGGAGGATCATGAGTTCAAGGCCTACGGTGCTAGAGGATAGAGAACATATACTAAAAAACAAAGGAGATAAAAAGCATAACAACCATAGCCAATGCAGGACAATACCAAGAGTTCCAACTTACACACTATAGGAGGTCAAGAAATAGCTGCAGAAATAAACCTTCCTACGTGTGCTGGGAGGAATACAGAATTGAGAAGCTCAGTGAATCGAAGCAGAGTAAATATAAGAAACATCACAGTTAGGTATATCATAGCCAGACTGACCAAAACCTGGGAAACTCACCAAATGGAAGCAACTCATTACCTACCAGGGAAGATTCTAGTAGGAAGGACATTGGGGAAAGACTGATGGGGAGGTTGTTTTTTGTTGTTGTTGTTCTGGTTTTGTTTTTGTTTTGTTCCAGGGGCTTGAGGGCTGTTCCCAAACTTTCTTTCCCTCAGGGCTAGTGCTCGACCATTTGAGCCATAGCTCCACTTTCAGCTTTTTGCTGCTATAGTGGAGGTAAGAGTCACACAGACTTTCCTGTCCAGGCTGGCTTTGATGTGCGATCCTCAGCTCTCAGCCTCCTGAGTAGCTGGGATTACAAGCGGGAGCCACCAGTGCCCAGCTTGACAGAGCATTTAGTTGGACACCCGGGGCCCTGGCTGAACCTTTGAGAACTTGGACCTACCTTTCACTCACATTTCCGCTTTCCCTTCTTTGTCCCTTAAATAGCTCCAGTACCCCAACTTTGTCTTGGTTTCTGCTTCCCAGAGGTCTCAAATAACACAAAGGCTTTAACTTTATACCATTGTCACAAAGGGAGCTGTTTTTCCTGAGCATGGACTTCGGACTCTTTAAGCTTAGGGGAATGTATATCCATATAATTGTATCTATGCCAAAACTATAAAATTATTACAGCACTGTGATACTTTGGGGATCCAGAGCTGGGAACACCCACAGAAAAGCAGCCCTGTGCCAGAAGAAGAGGCTGGGATTTCTTTGGTGTTGGTTTTTGTGGGTTTGAACTCCCGACAAGCTTGCCTTTGAATGCTCCCTGCGCCTCCTTCCGTGTCCTCATCTGAGAAACGTGCTGATCACAAGACAGCAGCAAACCTGTCCCCGAGACTGACGTGAAGTAGAAGCTCGGCAAACTCACTCACTCGTCGAGTGCCTGGACCTGCAGCCTGTGTGCCAGGCTCTGCCGCCGCAGATCTGAACAACAACCACGTGAGCAATTCCCGCCCGCAGACAACTGAAACCCTCTTCTGGTTTGGTTAAAGCTACCTTGGAAATCTCTTAGCGGAAGTTGAATAAGACAAGTGTCCTTCAAGAAGGAAAACCACAAGCTCAAAAAGATGGATAAGTGTCTCTTCTCAGAGAGAAAGCAGGAAACGCCACCTGAGTACCTGTTAGCCAGTGCTGAGTATTTGATAGCAGCATTTAGTGTTTGATAGCAGCACTGGGTACTTGGTACCAGTGCTGAATACTTGATAGCCAGCGCTGAGTACTTGATAGCAGCACTGAATAATGATAGACAATGCTGAGTACCTGATAGCCAGAGTTGAGTACCTGTTAGCCAGTGCTATTTGATAGCAGCACTGGGTACTTGATTCCAGTGCTGAGTACTTGGTAGCCAGCACTGAGTACTTGATAGTCAGCAGTAGTTGGCAGTCAAGGCTCTCTGCTCTGGTTGGCAGATCACAGATTAAGTGATTAGCTGGATTAAGATTAGCTGGAGTTAGTAAGCAAAGGTGGGAGCTCTCCAGTCAGGGCGGATTTTGTTCTGGTGAAGTCTCCTTATCTCAAGATCCAGAGATAAACATTCTCTTAGAGACATATTGTTGTCTTTGCCTCTAGCCTCCTTCCCATTTTCTCTGTCATTTACTTCTCAAACTCTAAACTTTACGTGTTATATCTATCACTTTATGACTTTTCTTTCATGGGTGTTTTGTGGAGATTTTTTTTTTGTAGCTGGGGCTTGAACTCAGGACCTCATTCTTAGTAGGTAGGTGTTTCTACTGCTTGCGCCAGGCCTCCAGCCCATTTCATATCTTTTGTGTGTGCTGGTACTGGAGCTTGAACTCAAGGCCTGCATGCTGTCCTTTGGCTTTTTTGATCAAGGCTGGTGCTCTACCCCTTGAGCTTTCATTCCCCTTCTGGCTTTTTGGTGGTTCATTAGAGATAAAAGACTGACAGACTTTCCTGCCCAGGCTGTTCTCTAACCACGATCCTCAGATCTCAGCCTCCTGGGTAGTAGCTGGATGACAGGCGTGAGGCACCTGCGTCTGGCTCTCTGTGACTCTTGGAGTCTCTCTCGACTCCCCCTCCTCCCCCCCCCCCGATCCTTCATGGTGTGTCTGTGCCCTTTCCTGCCATTCCCAGGACAGTGAGGCTCCCAGGGACACAGTCGCTTGTTTCTGGTCACCCAGCAACAGTGGTCCAGCCCTCAACAAACACTGGGTGCCAACCCGGCCTTGGCTCCGCATGCACTTGGTGCCTTCTCTTACCCATCAGGAGTGTCTGCATTCAGCAGGCGCTCAATGGGTGCTTATTTGAAGCCGCCTTATGGAGAGAAGGGACGATGGATGGGGGTGAGCGGCTGCCCTGCGCTGACTCAGCTCCGTCATCCACCACAGGCTTCCTTGGAGTACCATCTAGAAAGTTCCAAGTATCCGAAATATTTTGGGAGGAAGTTTTTGAAAAGCAAATTGCTCTCTCTCACTCTGTGTGTCTCTCTCTCCTTTCATGGAACTTCCTCCAATACGGGGAAGAAACCACAGGCTGGGGAGTTCTCCTTTCCAAATAATTGTGTCCCTCTACTTCTCACCATTTGCACTCTGCAGAAGACGGAGCCGGCCGACCCCTGCCAGGCCCCGCCGACCCCTGCCAGGCCCCGCCGACCCCTGCCAGGCCCCGCCGACCCCTGCCAGGCCCCGCCGCCTGGTTTTAGCAATCTCTACAGGTTTTTAATAAAGAACACATGGCAGCACAGCCTGCACACGCGTCCTTGGTGGAGACACAGATCGGCACTGGATGGACGGGGGGGGACCTCACCCAGGCCATCCTGAGCCGAACCCGCCAGACATCGGGGGTATGACTGCGTTTGCAGACAGGGTCTTCAGAGGTGGTTATGAGGCTAAAATGAAGTTGTTAGGGCGAGCCCAAATGGCTGATGTCGTTATAAGAAGGAAGGATTATGGCCGGGTGAGGTGGTACATGACTGTGATCCCGACGACTTTGGAGGCAGAAATAGGAGGGTCTAGTTTCAAAGCTGGACCAGGCAAAAACAAGAGACTCTCAACAAACACTAAAAGCAAAATGACTGTGTGTGTGTGTGTGAGTGTGTGTGTGTGTGTGTGTGTGTGTGTGTGTGAGAGAGAGAGAGAGAGAGAGAGAGAGAGAGAGAGAGAGAGAGAGAGACTCAAGTGGTAGAGGTCAGAGGTCTGGACTTCAAGTCCTTGTACTGTCAAAGAGGATGAAGAGATGGAGAAGGAGGAAGATGAGGAGAAGAAGAAGAAGCAAGATGAGGAGAAGGAGGAGGAGGAGGAAAATGAGAAAGGTGGAGGAGGAGGAAGATGAGGAGAAGGAATAGGAGGAAGAAGATGAGGAGGAGGAGAGGGAGGAGGAGGAGGAGGAGGAGGAGGAGGAGGAGGAGGAGGAGGAGGAGGAGGAGGAGGAGGAGGAGGAGGAGGAGGAGGAGGAGGAGGAGGAGGAGGAGACAAACACAGGAGGAAAAAAAACACAGGAAGGGAGAAAACGCTCTACAAACTTCTTCCAGAAGCAGTCCACCCGCCTGGCCCTCTCCATTCTGATCCTGTGGCTTCCAGACTTAGACATTTTCTGATTTGTGTCAGAGGTCAGCGAGGCCTGAAGCTAGCTTTCCATGCATCTCCACCCAGGAGATTGCCCAAACACCAGCGTGGTTTCTGGAAACTTAAGTTTGGCCTCCTGGGATGACCCGTCCTCCCTCCCTCCCTCTCTCCCTCCCTCCTCCCCTCCCTCCTGACAAAGCTCAGGAATGCCACAATTGCTCAGGTTTCCACACAACCTGCTGACAGGCCCACCCACCCCTGCTTATAACACTTCCTCTAGAAAGCCTGCAACTCTAAGTCCCTTCTCTGCCCCTTGAGATGAGACTGTCACCCCAGATCGCTTCATCCGGACCGCAGGCATCTCAGATACAGACCTCATGGGGGGAGGGGCGGTGAACTAGCTTAAGTCACTGAAGGAGCCACTCTGCCCCACGTTGGTGGTTGTGTCTGGCTTTGGAAGGGAGGGAAAGCCCCTTTAGGGGACAATTCCAGGCAGTTAACAAAGTCACACACCCTAGGCACAGGTCCTTTTGGTTGGTTGGTTGGTTGGTTTTGAGTCTGACTTTTGCTACGTATCCTAGGTTGACCTTAAATTTGCTGATCCTCCGCCCTCAGCCTCTCCAATGCTGGGATTACAGGCATGTGACACCCTACTAAGCTCTTACAAGGTCTTTATAGGCTTTTTAGTTCCCCTGGCTGCTTTTCATTCAGCTTTTTTCTTTCAGAGATTGAGCTCCGTTCACAGCCCGCCTTCTTCTAGCAGCAAGGATTTTACGAGTCCCCACTTGCTCTTTGGGTTATCTAGTCAACTACCACCCAGCTGTGGTTGATGATCTTGTGACTCTCCATTTAGGATGTCCTGCAGGCCATTTAAAGCCCTCAAGATCATGTGGTACGTGAGAGGATGGACATACCACCATCCTAGGCTGTCTGCCCACGTTGACAATTTAGCATGTCCCTTGAATGATGTTAGAAATACCCTTGACTAGGCAGGCGCTGGTGGCTCACCCTGCTGTGTCTCAGGCCACGGACTGTGCAGGTGAGCTCTGGTGTCAGTCAGTTACATCACGCACCCCCAGGCCTGGAGGGTCACGCGATGGCTTTGCCAAGCTGCTCTTGTGTGTGTGTGTGTGTGTGTGTGTGTGTGTGTGTGTGTGTGTGTTTGTGTCCTGGCCCAAATCCCAGTGGGGAAGTCTGGGCCTACACCCACGGTCTGGCTTTCAATTTCAGACTACTTGAAGGAGCTTAAAGCCAAAAGGAAGGACTCTGGAAAATGCTTCCCCGGCCTCTCTGGAAACCCCCTGAAACTCCCAGACGTTAGAAAGACGCAAGGGAAAGCGCGCAGGAAGCCCCAGGCCCGCCCCAGGGCACCTTCCTCCTTCTAGGACCTGCAGGGTGGTGTCTCCTGGAGGCTGCCCAGCGGAGGCTGGCCTCTCTGCCTCTTCCCCAGTGCAGGGAGACAGGAAAAGGTCCTGGGAGATGAGGTGGAGAGCTGCTTCCTTCCGGAAGCTTGTCTGCCCAGTCCTGCTTGAGAAATGGACCTATTCTGAGCAGCATCAGGACAGTTTTGCTCGGCTTTGCTCAGGCCCCGGAGCCTTGGGTTGCTAGATCAGGGAGGTGAGGGCCTTGACAGGGGCTCTTAGAGGACACAGCTTGTTTTGTGAACTGGGTGCTGGCTTTGTGTGTGTGTGTGTGTGTGTGTGTGTGTGTGTGTGTGTGTGTGTGTGTGTGTGTGTGTGTGTGTGTGTGTGTGTGTGTGTGTGTAATGCTGTGGATTAAAAAAAATGCTTTCCCTCTTTTCTGGTAACTAGAATGTACCTATAAATACTGGGATATACACGGTAAATTATACAGGCCTCTAGACATTCACAAAAGGACAATATTCTTAGGAGTGATCACAAAGGCTCAATAGTGATGTGCAATTGATCATATAAACTCATATTTTTCTCAACTTAGAACTCCAAGAAATGGAAACAAGAGATCTTTGTTGTTGTTGTTGCTGCTGCTCCTGTTGTCTTTTCGTTTTGTCTTGTTTGTTAGTTTGTCTTTGGGAGGGTAAGGGGGGAGCCACTGAAAAGGAGCTTACAAAGGGTGAACAAATGTAGCAGTAATACTCACTGGCTACTATGTTGAAAATAAACTTTACAAGTTGTGGGTGGGGATGGGAGGGAAAAACCAGGAGAGAAAGAGGGAAGGGATGACATTGTCTAAAAGGAAATGTACTCACTACCTGACTTATGTAACTGTCATCCCTCTGTACATCGCCTCTATAAAAAATAATATATATATATAGGAGGCGTGGCTTGGGTGGGCGTGGCTCGGGTGGGCGTGGCTCGGGTGGGCGTGGCCCAGTGGCAGAGCACCTGCTTAGCAAATGCTAGGCCCAAAGGCTGTCTGACACCCAATGGGCAGAAGAAGGGGGAGAGGACGGCAGGGAGAGAACTTCCACCTTTTTGTACCATCTGGGCCCTAGCTTGTCCACACTGAGCACATCTCTGCCCTCAGTCGCCCTCCCAGGCAGTTCTAGAAACATCCTCTCACAGGCCGTCCAGGCTGCCTCATGGCCAGCATGGGCATGGCTGCTGGACAGATGGCAGAGGATGTCCCACGGCTCCCTTCACGGGGCCGGGTCCCTCTGCGGCTGCGGACCCACATCCTCGACCATGCGTGACATGGGCAGTGTCTGGCCTAGAACCCCTGCAATGGGGTCTCCTTGCTGTGGAGGCCCCCAGACCCGCAGTGGAGGGCTCTGTGACTCAGAGGAAAGTGCAGGCCCGGGGCTCAGACACACCTCCACTCAAGTCCCGGCTCGGCCACCTCCCCGTGCTTCCTTGGTCATGCTGCTGAGTGGCTCAGCACACCGAGGATTCCACCCTGCCGCCTCCCAGCGGATGGCTGTGCGATCCAGACCCCTGGAGACCGCTGTATCAGCGTTGGGATGGGGCCTGTTTCTCCCCTGAGGATACCCCTTGATTGACAGCTAGCTCAGGGTACATTGGGTGGAAGTCTTCATGTTTGGGGCCGCTAAGAACCCAAGAGTAGATAACTGGAGAAGAATAAAAGCCCGTGGCTTATCATACTAGGGGCCGGGCAGTTCAAGATGTCGCTGGCCGTGAGAACAGCCGCCATCTTGCTCAGGGCACCGCATGGCCACCGCCAGCTCGGGGTCTCACTTCCTCTTGTAAGGCCACAAGTGTCCCCCTGGTCATCATCGTAAGATCTCATCTGATCTTAACACACACCCTCCCCCAACCGTGAACAGATAGATGAGTCAGGATTCAGTGTGCAACACAAGAACTTTTGGGGGACCACAGTCAAGACATAGCAGTGTCTCTATTCTTCTCCCCAGGGGCTTCAGCCCCAGCTGCTATGACCCTCCCCCCCATTGAGAAAAAGGAGAAGAGGGCCGGCCTATCCGAGCCAAGCAAGCACGTGGCAAGTGCAGGGATTGGCTAGGCTTTGCCATACCCGTGGTGTCAGTCAGGGTGCCCAGCTGGTCTCCACACACATCAGGCCCTGGTGAGGCCCTCCCAGAATGCCTAGGTCCCTTCCATAGAGAAACAGGTACCACCCTAGTAGATTGTTTGCAGTCCTAGGGATTGAACCCAGGCTTGAGCAGGCTGATAAGCACTTGAGTGTAAGCCACACCCTCTTTTGTACTTTACTTTTGTTTCCTTTTTCTTTGTGTCAGTCCTAGGAATTGAACTCAGGACTGTCATGGTCAAGGCTAATGCTCCAGCACTTGAGCCACAGCTCCTCTTCCAGCTTTTTTTTGGTGGATAATTGGAGATAAGAGTCTCAAGGGCTTTCCTGCCTAGGCTGGCTTAGAACTGTGATCCTCAGGTCTCAGCCTCCTGAGTACAGCTAGGATTTCAGCCATCAGCACTCCATGCCTGGCTTTGTACTTTACTTCTGAGACAGGATTTTGCTAACATGGCTGGGCTGACTTGCTCTCTCTCTTGCTCTCTCTTCTAGAGTTTGAACCCTTCCAGGTTTTTAGCTTGCAGGCAGATGCTCTGTTATTGTTTGAGCCATGCCTCCAGCTGGCCTTGAACGCTCCATCTTCCTGCAGTCTCTTTTTCTCAAGTAGCTGGGATTGCAGACAGGTGCGGCCAAATCTGACTAGCAATGCTGGGTTTTGTCAGTATGCCCAGAGTGTAAGAACTGAGGAAGTCATCTGTGTCCCTTGAGCAATAATGACTGATGGGGTGGGGGAGAGAGTATAAATACTCTAGCTCCCTCGGGGGCACCCCCATTGGGGTCTCTGAGTCTGCCAGACACCTTCTGCAATACCCTGAATTATGTTCCCTCTGATTTTGTTAAAGTTCCTTAGGATGAGACTCTACTTAGAGATAGGGGGCCATGTAGATGTTAAACCCAGGAAAGTGAATTCATGCTAGG